>NC_056743.1:363461268-363528310 GCF_019279795.1 Protopterus annectens | reverse complement strand
TTAAACTACAACAGACTTAGCTTCAACATTAACCTAAGAAATGCACACAATATTAAAATTTACAAACCAGAACAATCGCAGCTTCAATTCATTAACCTAAGAATTGTACAAAATATTAAAACCTACAAACTACAACAATCTCAAATGTAATATTTAACCTAAGAAAGACTCTCAGTATTAAAACCCACACACTAAAACAATCTCAGCTTCAATCATTAGTCTAAAAAATACACACAATATTAAAACCTACAAACTACAACAATATCAGCTTCAATTATTAACCTAAGAAATGCACACAATATTAAAACTTACAAACCAGAACAATCTCAGCTTCAATACTAACCTAAGAAATACAGACAATATTAAAACCTACAAACTACAACAATCACAAATTCAATCATTAACATAAGAAAAATACACAATATTAAAACCTACAAACTAGAACAATTTCAGCTTCAATCATTAACCTAAGAAACACACACAATATTAAAATCTACAAACTACAACAATCTCAGCTTCAATCATTAACCTAAGAAATGCACACAATATTAAAACTTACAAACCAGAGCAATCTCAGCTTCAACAATTAGCCTAAGTAACACACAGAATAATAAAACCTACAAACTACACCAATCTCAGCTTCAATCATTAACCTAAGAAATACACACAATATTAAAACCTACAAACTACAACAATCTCAGCTTCAATCATTAACCTAAGAAACACACAAAATATTAAAACCTACAAACTAGAAGAATTCCAGCTTCAATCATTAACCTAAGAAATGCACATAATATTAAAACCTACAAACTACAACAATCTCAGCTTCAATAATTAACCCAAGGAACACACACAATATTAAAACCTTCAAACTACAACAATTTCAGCTTCAATCATTAACCTAAGAAACACACAAAATATTAAAACTTACAAACCAGAACAATCTCAGTTTTAATTATTAACCCAAGAAACACACAGAATAAAAAACCCTACAAACTACACTAATCTCAGCTTCAATCATTAACCTAAGAAATACCCACAATATTAAAACCTATGAACTACAACAATCTCAGCTTCAATCATTAACCTAAGAAACACACAAAATATTAAAACCTACAACCTACAAGAATTCCAGCTTCAATCATTAACCTAAGAAATGCGCATAATATTAAAACCTACAAACTACAACAATCTCAAATGTAATCATTAACCTAAGAAACACACACAATATTAAAACCTGCAAACTGCAACAATCTTAGCTTCAATCATTAACCTAAGCAATACACACAATATTAAAGCACCACACCACACTCATCACATTGTCTCACTAAATTTACACCACCAAAATCCATACATAGTCACACAAAAACATTCGTGGAGGCTCTCAATAATAATCTGTCTAAGCAACAGAGACCAACAAAACAGAAACGCAAGCAACCTC
Organism: Protopterus annectens; assembly: GCF_019279795.1. NCBI lineage: Eukaryota > Metazoa > Chordata > Ceratodontiformes > Protopteridae > Protopterus > Protopterus annectens. Next base: position 363,526,869 of record NC_056743.1, on the reverse strand, counting down.
CATCCCACAACACAACCCAAATGACACATATCCCACAGACTCAGTGTGCCACTCAGCCACAGCCAATAAGGCAAAACAACGTACCCACCACACTAGTCATAGGTGACTCTATAGTCAGGCACACTGATGCCCCACTCACCAGGCTAAACAAGGAGAAGGTTACTTTCAGCTGCATGTCGGGTGCCAGGATCCACCACATAACCCACGCACTCAGGTCACTCCACAACAAGTACTAATTGGTGTGAATGAGCTGAGACGTACCTCCCTGGACTACATGAAAAGAGACATGGAAGAGCACTCCGATCTTGTAGCCTAGGCAGGTATGACCCTAGCCCTTAGTAGCATTCTGCCATCACCCAGAATGATGACCTAGTACAAGGACAAAATGATTGACTTCAACAATTGGCTAAGCTTCTAGTGCCATTCTAAAGGGATCCAGTATCTGTCTACCTGGGATGACATGGTTGACAGACCACGATGCTTTGCCAGAGATGCTCTGCACCTGTCACCCCTGGGATTCTGGATACTGGCTAAGGTTCTTGCTGCCCCTATAGTACCTTTTTAGGCAAGGTTCAAATGACAAATTCACCACCGTAACAGGAACAGGCAAGCAAAAACTGAGGGTGATGCTACTCAATGCTAGAAGTCTAAATCTCAAAATACACTCACTCGAGGCACTCCTTAAAATGGAGAACATTGATATCTGTGCAGTGTCTGAGACCTGGTTCAAGGCTCCAGAGAGCACCCCTGCACTTCCAGGCTATAACTCATACCATACTTTTCGGCCATGTAGCCTGGACCAGAACACCAAAGACAGAGGTGTGTCCATATTCATTAAGGATATCCACACCTCCAGGCTAGTTGCTTAGCATAATGCAGCTGAGGTTATCCAAGTGCAACTAACTCTGGGCAAAACTGCAATCTAAATTTTAGCTTGCTACAGATCACCCACAATGCCCCAGGATTTCCACTCCTCTTTTCTTGATGTACTGGAAAATATTAGGGTTCAACCAAACACCCTAATAATGGGCGATTTCAACTACCCCACCATTAACTGGGAAAACTACTCATGTACCAACTCCTTTGCTCAACGCTTCCTGGAATTCATAAATTCCAATGCCCTGGATCAACTTATCCACACCCCCACCAGGGGCAACAATATCCTAGATCTAGTCATTACCAACATGAGTGACCGGTGTTCCACACCTGAAGTCAATGCCTCTTTGGTGCGATCAGACCATAAGCTAATTACCCTAGATATCTACATCCTGCCCCCACCCCCATTAAGGAAATCATGGTAAAAAAATTCTCCAAAGCCAACTTCATGCTTCTTAAGACAGAAGTGGTGAACTTCATGACACCCATGCAGATGGACAATACAGTTACGACTACTGAATCATACACAATTGCACTTTATAAGCACTTACATGAGTGCATGGATCGTGCTATTCCAAACAGAACCAAGATGCTATCTTCCAAAAAAGGAAGCCAATCTGGTGGTCCCCTGCCATAAACAAACTGTACAACAGAAGGAAGAAACTTTGCAAAAGAGAGTAAAATCCCATGAGTAGAGGAGCTCCCTGGTCAACCTCAGTAAGAAGCTGCAATCCCTGATAAAGTCCTCCAAAGCTAGTTACAAAAACAAAATCGTCACTGATTCTAAAAACAACCACAAAGCATTCTAAAGCTATGTCAAGAATCTCAATGGCACACTCAGATCTGTTCTGAGTTACAGCACAATGGCACTAAATATACAGACACAACTGATATTGCTAACATCTTGGCAGATAGGTTCAGTGCTAACTTTACCCCCCCTCTCACCACCTAAAGAGACCATCTCTATACAGGAAGAATACAAAGTTCCTGTAATCATGGCTGCACAGGTAAAATCCACACTCTCCAAAGCCAAAAACACAGCATCCATGGGACCAGACAACATCCCAGGCTGTGTTGTACATGAACTACAGAACGAACTGGCACCCCACCTAAGTACCATGTTCAATCATAGCCTCACCTCAGGCTTTGTGCCTGCTGAATGGCGCACAGCAATGGCTATCCCACTCCACAAGGGGGGAGCCACCACGGACGCCAGGAACTACCACCCCATTAGCCTGACAAGCCTGGTCTGCAAGGCCATGGAACGTATCATCAGGGAACTTATAAAGAAAGACACTGGTAATCTCCAAACTCTGGACCCCACCCAGTTCGGGTTTGTAAAAGGCAGACCATGTCTCCTAGACCTGATAGACTTCTTTGAAGCAGTCACCAAAGCCGTAGACAAGGGTAAGGTGGTTCACACAGCCTATCTAGATCTTGCCAAGGCTTTTGACACCATCCCCCACTCTGGAATTACAGATAAACTCACTAAACTAGGTATAATTCCCTATGTCACAAGATGGTTTGCCAACTGGCTCACTGACAGAACCCACACTGTGAAAGTAGCAGACTCCAAATCCAACTTCAGACCAGTGACAAGTGGAGTACCACAGGGTTCAGTCCTGGGTCCTCTCGTGTTTGGTATCTACTTCTCTGAAGTACAGGCTAACACAGAAGGTCTTTGGCTAATGAAGTTCTCAGATGACTGCAAACTAGGAGCCATAATCGAAACTCCTAACGATGTGGACATCCTACAAAAGGGCCTCACTGAGACAAATGCCTGGTGTGAAAGCCATAACCTCAAGCTCAATGCCAAAAAGTGCACTGTCATCCTCTTTGGTAAAAACTGTGTACCCATGAATTACAACATAGGCGGTAGTATACTTAACATTGAAAGTGTGATAAGAGACCTTGGAACACAGGTGGACAGTAGTCTCTCCTTTGATAATCACATCACCACAGTAGTCAGGAAATCCTTCTGTGTGGCACACCTCATCACAAAAGGTTTCTCATCCAGAAAAAAAGAGGTCATTGATACCCTCTACTCATCACTCATTAGACCCATTATAGAGTACAACGCCCCTTTTTGTATATACCTCACAAGACATCTACAACAACTGGAAAGGCCGCAGAAATACCTCACAAAGAGGAGTACCAGCCTCAAAGAGATGCCCTACGCAGACCGTCTCAAAAAACTCCAACTTTACTCTGTCACATATTGCCTACTCAGGGGTGATCTCTGCTTAACATACAAAGCTATGTCAAACCCAGAGCTGTTGGACATGCTCCACTTAAAGAAATCCCAATCCCTTTGAGCTACACACTCTAGGGACATAAACCTTGTCACCACAATACACAGAACATGCCGGAGGGATAGATTCCAGTCCCAGAGACTTCCCATACTCTGGAATAAACTACCTATCTGTATTAAACAATGCTCCTCATTAGCACACTTCAAGAAAAATCTTGATGATTGGATGGGAAATAGGATCAGGGATCACCTCTGTGGCTCTGCTCGACAGTGGTACAGGAAAATAATTTTCTTGGATGACAAAAGCCAGGGTACATTTTTGGCTGGGCTTGTATAGGCCCCAGAGCCGATAGCCTAGTACCTACCTATGAACCTACAATCTGTTACATTCTCAGCTTCAATCATTAACCTAAGAAACACACACAAAAATAAAAGTTACAAACCCGAACAATCTCAGCTTCAATCATTAACCTAGGAAATACACACAATATTAAAACTTACAAATGAGAACAACCTCAACTTTAATCACTAACCTAAGAAACACACACAATATTAAAATCCACAAACTACAAGAATTTCAGCTTCAATCATTAACCTAAGAAATGCACATAATATTAAAACCTACAAACTACAACAATCTCAGCTTCAATCATTAACCTAAGAAATACACTCAGTATTAAAACTTATAAAGTTAGCCAGTGCCATCCCTACTCTAAACTTTCTGCCTCCTTCTTTTTCCCTTTAATACAATCTCCACTCTTGGCTATCAATCTCACCAACCATCTAAACCTTCTATTTCTATACTTCTACCATTATTTTAACAATTCTTTACGGATATTACTAACTCATATAATGTTAAAACCATACTGGTGTATGTAATCCTTACCATATTATTGGATGCTGTTATTTACTTATCTAATGAACTTCCTCTACCTCATATATTCTGTATTATATGTTCATTTGTATGTAATTACATGTGGAGCTTTTCTCCCTGGGCCTCCACTGAAAATGGGCTAATTTCTGGTCCAGTAGACTTTCCCGGTAAACAACTACCATAAATAAAATAAATCAGAACAATCTCAGCTGCAATCATTAACCTAAAAAACGCACACAATATTAAAACTTACAAACTACAACAATCACAGCTTCAATCATAACCTACGAAACACACACAATATAAAAACTAACACACCAGAGCAATCTCAGCTTTAATCATTATCCTAAGAATACACACAATATTAAAACCTACAAAGTAGAACAATCTCAGCTTCAATCATTAAACTAAGAAATACACACAATATTAAAACCTACAAACTACAACAATCTCAGCTTCAATCATTAACCTAAGAAATGCACACAGTATTAAACTTACAAACCAGAACAATCTCAGCTTCAGTCATTAACCTAAGAAACACACAAAATATTAAAACCAACAAACTACAACAATCTCAGCTTCAGTCATTAACCAAAGAAACAGAGACAATATTATAACTTACAAACCAGGACAATTAAAGTTGTAATCATTAACCTAAGAAAAAACAAACAATATTAAAACCTACAAACTAGAAACATCTCTGCTTCAATCATTAAATTAAGAAACAGACACAATATTAAAAACTACATAGTACAACAATCTCAGCTTCAATCATTAACCTAAAGAATCACACAATATTAAATTCTACAAACTATGACAATCTCGGCTTCAATCATTAACCTAAGGAATACATACAATACTAAAACTTACAGACCAGAACAATCTCAGTTTCAATCAACCTAAGAAATAAACACAATATTAAAACCTACAAACTACAACAATCTCAAATGCAGTCATTAACCTAAGAAACACACACAATATTAAAACTTACAAACCAGAAACATCTCAGCTTTGATCATTAACCTAAGAAAAACACACAATATTAAAACCTACAAACTACAACAATCTCAGCTTCAATCATTAACCTAAGAAATGCACACAATATTAAAACTTACAAACCAGAACAATCTCAGCTTCAATCATTAACCTAAGAAATACACACAATATTAAAACCTACAAACTACAACAATCTCAAATTCAATCATTAACCTAAGAAAACACATAGTATAAAAACCTAAAAACTAGAACAATCACAGCTTCAATCATTAACCACAGAAACACACACAGTATTAAAACCTACAAACTACAACAATCTCAGCTTCAATCATTAACCTAAGAAACACACACAATAATAAAACCTACAAACTACACCAATTTCAGCTTCAATCATTAACCAAAGAAATACCCACAATATTAAAACCTATGAACTACAACAATCTCAGCTTCAATCATTAACCTAAGAAACACACAAAATATTAAAACCTACAAACTACAAGAATTTCAGCTTCAATCATTAACCTAAGAAATGCACATAATATTAAAACCTACAAACTACAACAATCTAAGCTGCAATCATTAACCTAAGAAACACACACAATATTAAAACGTACAAACCAGAACAATCTCAGCTTCAATCATTAACTTAAGAAATACACACAATATTAAAACTTACAAATCAGAACAATCTCAGCTTCAGTCATTAACAGAAAAAACACACCCAATATTAAAACTTACAAACCAGAACAATCTCAACTTTAATCATTAACCTAAGAAACACACACAATATTAAAACCTACAAACTACAACAATCTCAGCTTCAATAATTAACCTAAGAAATACACACAATCTTAATACTTACAAACCAGAACAATCTAAGCTTCAATCATTAACCTAAGAAACACACACAATATTAAAATCTACAAACTACAACAATCTCAAATTTAATCATTAACGTAACAAACACATACAATACTAAAACTTGCAAACTACAATCTCAGCTTCAATCATTAACCTAAGAAATACACACAATATTAAAGCACCACACCACACTCATCACATAGTCTCACTAAATCTACACCACCAAAATCCACACATAGTAACACAAACACTTTCGTGGAGGCTCTCAATAATAACCTGTCTAAGCAACAGAGACCTCCAAAGCAGAAATGCAAGCAACCTCCATCCCCCAACACAACCCAAATGACACATAGCCCGCAGACTCAGTGTGCCACTCAACCACAGCCAATAAGGCAAAACAACGTACCTAACACACTAGTCATAGGTGACTCTATAGTCAGGCACACTGATGTCCCACTCACCAGGCTAAACAAGGAGAAGGTTACTGTCAGCTGCATGTCAGGTGCCAGGATCTGCCACATAACCCACGCACTCAGGTAACTCCACAACAAGTACAAATATGACTCTGTCAATTTCCATGTTGGTGTGAATGATCTGAGACGTACCTCCCTGGGCTACATGAAAAGAGACATGGAAGAGCTCTCCAATCTTGTAGCCCAGGCAGGTATGACCCTAGCCCTTAGTAACATTCTGCCATCACCCAGAATGATGACGCAGTACAAGGACAAAATGATTGACTTCAACAATTGGCTAAACTTTTGGTGCCATTCTAATGGGATCCACTATCTGTCTGCCTGGGATTACATGGTTGACAGGCCACGATGCTTTGCCAGAGATGGCCTGCACCTGTCACCACTGGGATTCCGGATACTGGCTAAGGTTCTTGCTGCCCCTATAGTGCCTTATTTAGGCAAGGTTCAAATGACAAATTCACCACCGTAACAGGAACAGGCAAGCAAAAACTGAGGGTGATGCTACTCAATGCTAGAAGTCTAAATCTCAAAATGCACTCACTCGAGGCACTACTTACAATGGAGAACATCGATATCTGTGCAATGACTGAGACCTGGTTCAAGGCTCCAGAGAGCACCTCTGCACTATCAGGCTATAACTCATACCAAACTTTTCGGCCATTTTACCTAGACCAGAACGCCAAAGGCAGAGGTGTGTCCATATTCATTAAGGATATCCACACCTCCAGGCTAGTTGCTCAGCATAATGCAGTCGAGGTTATCCAAGTGCAACTAACTCTGGGCAAAACTGTAATCAGAATTGTAGCTTGCTACAGATCACCCACCATGCCCCAGAATTCCCACTCCTCTTTTCTTGATGTACTGGAAAATATTAGGGTTCAACCAAACATCCTAATAATGGGCGATTTCAACTACCCCATCATTAACTGGGAAAACTACTCATGTACCAACACCTTTGCTCAATGCTATCGGGAATTCATAAACTCGAATGCCCTGGATCAACTTATCCACACCCCCAACAGGGGCAAGAATATCCGAGATCTAGTCATTACCAACATGAGTGACCGGTGTTCCACACCTGAAGTCAATGCCTCATTGGTCCGATCCAACCATAATCTAATTACCCTAGATATCCACATCCTGCCCCCACCCTCCATTAAGGAAATCATGGTAAAAAATTTCTCCAAAGCCAACTTCATGCTTCTTAAGACAGAAGTGGTGAACTTCATGACACCCATGCAGAAGGACAATACAGTTACGTCTACTGAATCCTACTTAATTTCACTTTATAAGCACTTACATGAGTGCATGGATCATGCTATCCCAAACATAACCAAAACGCTATCTTCCAAAAAAAGGAAGCCAATCTGGTGGTCCTCTGCCATAAACAAACTGTACAACCTAGGGAAGAAACTGTTTCAAAAGAAAGTAAAATCCCATGAGTGGAGGAGCTCCCTGGTCAGCCTCAGTAAGAAGCTGTGACCCCTTATAAAATCATCCAAAGCTAGTTATGAAAACAAAATCGCCACTGATGCTAAAGACAACCACAAAGCATTCTATAGCTATGTCAAGAATCTCAATGGCAACACTCATATCTGCTCTGAGTTACAGCACAATGACAGTAAATATACAGACCCAACTGATATTGCCAACATCCTGGCAGATAGGTTCAGTGCTAACTTTACCCCGCTCTCACCCCCTAAAGAGCCCATCTCTATACCGGAAGAATGCAAAGTTCTTGTAATCACAGCTGCACAGGTAAAAACCACACTGTCCAAAGCCAAGAACACAGCATCCATGGGACCAGACAACATCCCAGGCTGTGTTCTACATGAACTACAGAATGAACTGACACCCCACCTAAGTACCATGTTCAATCGTAGCCTCACCTCAGGCTTTGTGCCTGCTGAATGGTGCACAGTGACGGTTATCCCACTCCACAAGGGGGGAGCCACCATGGACACTCTGACCTTTTAGCCCTATTAGCCTGACGAGCCTGGTCTGCAAGGCCATGGAACGTATCATCAAGAAACTTATAAACAAAGACATTGGTACTCTCCAAACTCTGGACCCCACCTAGTTCAGGTTTGTAAAAGGCAGATCATGTCTCCTAAACCTGATAGACTTCTTTGAAGCAGTCACCAAAGCTGTAGACAAGGATAAGGTGGTTCACACAGCCTATCTAGATCTTGCCAAGGCTTTCGACACCATCCCCCACTCTGAAATTATAGATAAACTCACTAAACTAGGTATAAATCCCTATGTCACAAGATGGGTTGCCAACTGGTTCACTGACAGAACCCACACTGTGAAAGTAGCAGACTCCAAATCTGACTTCAAACCAGTGACAAGTGGAGTACCACAGGGTTCAGTCCTGGGTCCTCTCCTGTTTGGTATCTACTTCTCTGAAGTACAGGCTAACACAGAAGGTCTTAGGCTTACGAAGTTTGCAGATGACTGTAAACTGGGAGCCATAATCGAAACTCCTAATGATGTGGACATCCTACAAAAGGGCCTCACTGAGACAGATGCCTGGTGACAAAGCCATGGCCTCAAGCTCAATGCCAAAAAGTGCATTGTCATCCTCTTTGGTAAAAACTCTGTACCCATGAACTACAACATAGGCGGTAGTATTCTTAACACTGAAAGTATGATGAGACCTTTTGACACAGGTGGACAGTAGTCTCTCCTTTGATAATCACATCGCCACAGTAGTCATGAAATCCTTCTATGTGGCGCACCTCATCACAAAAGGTTTCTCAACCAGAAAAAAAGAGGTCATTGTTCCCCTCTAGTCATCACTCATTAGACCCATTATAGAGTACAACGCCCCTTTTGGTATGCACCTCACAAGACATCTACAACAACTGGAAAGGCTGCAAAAATACCTCACAAAGAGGATTACCGGCCTCAAACAGATGCCCTACACAGACCGTCTCAAAAAACTCCAGCTTTACTCCATCGCATATCACCTACTCAGAGGTGATCTCTGCCTAACATACAAAGCTATGTCAAACCCAAGCCTGTTGGACATGCTCCACTTAAAAAAAATCCCAATCCCTCTGAGCTACATGCTCTAGGGACCTAAACCTTTTCACCACAATAAACAGAACATGCCGGAGGGATAGATTCCTGTCCCAGAGACTTCCCAAACTCTGGAATAAACTACCTATCTATATCAAACAAAGCTCCTCACTCATTAGCACGATTCAAGAAAAATCTTGATGATTGGATGGGAAATAGGAAATTCACCCCGGGGATCACCTCTGTGGCACTGCTCGACAGTGGCACAGGAAAATAATTTTATTGGGTGGCTGAAGCCAGGGCACCTTTTTGGCTGGGCTTGTATAGGCCCCAGAGCCGATAGCCTAGTACCTACCTATGAATCTACAATCTCTTACAGTCTCAGCTTCAATCATTAACCTAAGAAACGCACACAAAAATAAAACTTACAAACCCAAACAATCTCAGCTTTAGTCATTAACCTAAGAAGTACACACAATATTAAAACTTACAAATGAGAACAACCTCAGCTTTAATTACTAACCTATGAAACACACACAATATTAAAATCTACAAACTACAAGAATTTCAGCTTCAGTCATTAACATAAGAAATGCACATAATATTAAAACCTACAAACTACAGAAATCTCAGCTTCAATCATTAACCTAAGAAATGCACACAATATTAAAACTTACAAACCAGTACAACCTCAGCTTCAGTCATAAACATAAGAAACACACACAATATTAAAACCTACAAACTACAGCAATATCAGCTTCAATCATTAACCTAAGAAATGCACTCAGTATTAAAACTTATAAAGTTAGCCAGTGCCATCCCTACTCTAAACCTTCTACCTCCTTGTTTTTCCATTTAATACAATCTCCACTCTCGGCTATCAATCTCGCCGACCATATAAACCTTCTATTTCTATACTTCTACCATTACTTTAAAAATTATTTACGGATATTACTAACTCATATAATGTTAATACCATACTATTGCATGTAATCCTTACCATATTATTGAATGCTGTTATTTACTTATCTAATGTACTGCCTCTACCTCATATATTCTGTATTATATGTTCATTTTATAAACAACTACCATAAATAAATAAATCAAAATAAATCAGAACAATCTCAGCTTCAATCACTAACCTAAGAAACACACAATATTAAACCATACAAACCAGAACATTCTCAGCTTCAATCATTAACTTAAGAAACACACACAATATTAAAACCTACAAACTACAACAATCACAGCTGCAATCATAACCTAAAAAAACACACACAATATAAAAACGAACACACCAGAGCAATCTCAGCTTTAATCATTATCCTAAGAAATACACACAATATTAAAACTTACAAAGTAGAACAATCTCAGCTTCAATCATTAACCTCAGAAAAACACACAATATTAAAACCTTCAAACTACAACAATCTCAGCTTCGATCATTAACCTATGAAACACACCCAGTATTTAAACTTACAAAAAAGAACAATATCAGCTTCAGTCATTAGCCTAAGAAATACACACAGTATTAAAACTTATAAACCAGAACAATCTCAGCTTCAATCACTAACCTAACAAGTACATACAATATTAAAACTTACAAACCAGAATAATCTCTGCTTCAATCATTAAACTAAGAAATACACACAATATTAAAACCTGGAAACTACAACAATCTCAGCTTCAATCATTAACTTAAGAAATACACACAATATTAAAACTTACAAACCAAAACAATCTCAGCTTCAATCAGTAAACTAAGAAACAGACACAATATTAAAAACTACACACTACAACAATATCAGCTTCAATCATTAGCCTAAAAATGCACACAATATTAAAACCTACAAACTACAACAATCTCAACTTCAATCATTCACCTAAGAAATACTCACAATATTAAAACCTGCAAACTACAACAATCTCAAATTCAATAATTAACCTAAGAAAATCACATAACATAAAAACCTAAAAACTAGAACAATCTCAGCTTTAATCATTAACCTCAAAAATACACACAGTACTAAAACCTTCAAACTACAACAATAGCTTCAATCAGTAACCTAAGAAATACACACAATATAAAAACTTACAAACCAAAACAATCTCAGCTTCAATCATTAACCTAAGAAATACACACGGTATTAAAACTTACAAACCAGAACAATCTCAACTTCAGTCATTAACTGAAGAAACACACAATATTAAATCTTAGAAACCAGATCAATCTCCGCTACAATCATTAACCTAAGAAATACACATGATATTAAAACCTACAAACTACAACAATCTCAGCTTTAATCATTAACCTAAGAAAAACACAATATTAAAACTTACAAACCAGAATAATCTCTGCTTCAATCGTTAAACTAAGAAATACACACAATATTAAAACCTACAAACTACAACAATCTCAGCTTCAATCATTAACCTAAGAAATACACACAATATTAAAACTTACAAACCAGAACAATCTCAGCTTCAATCATTAACCTAAGAAACACACAAAATATTAAAACCAACAAACTACAACAATCTCAGCTTCAATCAGTAACCAAAGAAACACACACAATATTACAACTTACAAACCAGGACAATCTCAGTTTTAATCATTAACCTAAGACAAAACAAACAATATTAAAACCTACAAACTAGAAACATCTCAGCTTCAATCAGTAAACTAAGAAACAGACACAATATTAAAAACTACACACTATAACAATCTTAGCTTCAATCATTAACCTAAAAAAATTCACACAATATTAAAGCCTACAAACTAAACAATCTCAGCTTCAATCATTAACCTAAGGAATACATACAATATTAAAAGTTACAAACCAGAACAATCTCAAATTCGGTCATTAACCTAAGAAATAAACATGATATTAAAACCTACAATCTACAACAATCTCAGCTTCAACATTAACATAAGAAATGCACACAATATTAAAACTTACACACCAGGAGAATCCCAGCTTCAATCATTAACCTAAGAAATACACAAAATATTAAAACCTACAAACTACAACAATCTCAAATGCAGTCATTAACATAAGAAACACACACAATATTAAAACTTACAAACCAGAACAATCTCAGCTTTATTCATTAACCTAAGAAAAACACACAATATTAAAACCTACAAACTAGAAACATCTCAGCTTCAATCATTAGCCTAAGAAACACACACAATATTAAAACCCACACACTACAACAATCTCACCTTCAATCATTAACCTAAAAAATACACACAATATTAAAACCTGCAAACTTCAACAATTTCCGCTTCAATCATTGACATAAGAAATGCACACAATATTAAAACTTACAAACCAGAACAATCTCAGCTTCAATATTAACCTAAGAAATACACACAATATTAAAACCTACAAACTACAACAATCACAAATTCGATCATTAACATAAGAAAAATACAACATATTAAAACCTGCAAACTAGAACAATCTCAGCTTCAATCATTAACCTAAGAAACACACACAATGTTAAAATTTACAAACTACAACAATCTCACCTTCAATCATTAACCTAAGAAACACACAAAATATTAAATCTTACAAACCAAAACAGTCTTGGTTTTAATCATTAACCTAAGAAACACACAGAATAATAAAACCTACAAACTACACCAATCTCAGCTTCAATCATTAACCTAAGAAATAACGATAAAAGTAAAATATGAGCTCCCAGTAGTACAAACACCTCTTAGCTAATGAATGGAAACGAATAATAAAGACTAGAAAAATACTCTGAGAGGTGAACACGGAGATGTTTAAACACACTTCTTTATACCACACGGAACATCAGTAGTCGACTAATCCATAATGAAATAGTACAGCAAACTGAAATGACTCCGTTTAAAATATTAACTGTTTTAATAGAGCATGCTACAGGTAAGCGCTTTCACATAAGCTTCATCAGACCGTTAAAATTCAAAAGCACATTCAATTAAAGCTTTTTATACAAAGTGAACACGTGTTGAGCTAACTAATGTAGCTCAATCAATCATTTAAAGTTATATCATAACAATAATCATCACTATATGATTCCTATCTTTAAGGATAGGCTACTTCTTAATAAACCATATTTATTACATAAGCACATTCTAAAATTAAATAATTAAATAATAATGTGCGATGCGCACCATCATAACAAACCAAAGGAAAAACTCAATTAGAAAAGTAATATAATATATATCCAGATATTCTTACTATATATAGATCATTAAAAATATGGCTTGCTTATCTTGGCTCCATTATTAATATAGCCGAATAAACACTGCTGTGTAATCTTAAGAAGTTCGGACCCATTTGTGTACTAGAATTTATGTCTTGGGACACCGCTGTCAATGAACTTCTGTCAGCGTCAAACATCCGCTGAACAACAAGCACTTAGTGTTTGATGCTTACACACAAAGGGCTGCTATGGCCACCAGCCATCATCTATTCCACCACAGCCTGCCCAATTAATAACTCTATATTGAAATACAAATTATGAAGTACTTAAATGTAATTACGAAATAAAAAATTGCTAATCAAAACAAAAAATAAAACGGACTTATTTGGAGCTATAGTTATATTCCATGCTACAAAAATAGAAATAAATATAATTATAATTAGAAAGTAGCTATTCCATCTAAACCCATCAGAGGTAAAACAGAGTAATATCAACGAAGATATATATGGGTGCCTAGCATTAAAAGGACTAACTAAATCGCTAATGAAGTGCCTCTACATAACCCAATATAGAATTAAAAGCTTTGCCTGCTGAGCGGAATGCTAACTGCTCTACTCAGGCATACTTAAACATTTAAAATAAAGCAACTAACTAAGCATTTGTGAATACAGATTCAAATAATATAGCATATAAACTTGGATTTTGCATTACAACTGTGTTGATAACAAACAATATATAAAAAGGCATAAAAATGTTTTATCTGTTCGAATGCCTATAATCATATCCTGCTAATAAAAGCCATAAAACCAGGCCATCTAAAGCTAATAGACATTCTAACTACTCAGCTAAAATGCTAGCTAACAAATAAATATGCTAAATGTAAATGACTAAATCACAATGCAAATATATATGTGGAATATAATACTTACATATTTTAAACTATCTGACTATAAGACCTCTAGCTTTTAATATCGGTTTGATAGAAGCTAGACTTCTTATAGTCAGATAGTTGCTTTATTTTAAATGTTTATTACTCTAGTATTTATTATTCATTAACCTAAGAAATACCCACAATATTAAAACCTACGAACTATAACAATCTCAGCTTTAATCATTAACCTAAGAAACACATAAATATTAAAACCTACAAACTACAAGAATTTCAGCTTCAATCATTAACCTAAGAAATGCACATAATATTAAAACCTACAAACTACAACAATCTCAGCTTCAATCATTAACCTAAGAAATAAACAGAATATAAAAACCTACAAACAACATTCTCAAAGTCAGTCATTAACCTAAGAAACACACACAATATTAAAACTTACAGACCAGAACAATCTCAGCTTCAATTATTAATCTAAGAAATGAACACAGTATTAAAACCTACAAACTACAATCTACTAATCTGAGCTTTAATCATTAACCTAAGAAAAACACAATATTAAAACTTACAAACTAGAACAATCTCAGCTTCGATCATTTAATTAAGAAACACACACAATACTAAAAACTACACACTACAACAATCTCAGCTTCAGTCATTAACCTAAGAAATACATACATTATTAAAACTTAGAAACCAGAACAATCTCAGCTTCAATCATTAATCTAAGAAATAAACACAATATTAAAACCTACAAACTATAACTATAAAAACCTACAAACAGCAATCTCAAATTCAGTCATTAACCTAAGAAACACACACAATATTAAAACTTACAGACCAGAACAATCTCAGCTTCAATTATTAACCTAAGAAATGAACACAATATTAAAACCTACAAACTACAACAATCTGAGCTTTAATCATTAACCTAAGAAAAGCACAATATTAAAACCTACAAACTAGAACAATCTCAGCTTTGATCATTTAATTAAGAAACACACACAATACTAAAAACTACACACTACAACAATCTCAGCTTCAATCATTAACTTCAGAAACACACACAGTACTAAAACCTTCCAACTTCAACAATATCAGCTTCTATCAGTAACCTAAGAAATACTCACAATATTAAAACTTACAAACCAAAACAATCTCAACTTCAATCATTAAACTAAGAAATGCACACGATATTAAAATTTACAAACGAGAACAATCTCAACTTCAATCATTAACCGTAGAAATACACAATATTAAATCTTACAAACCAGTTCAATCGCTGCTACAATCATTAACCTAAGAAATACACATGATATAAAACCTACAAACTACAATAATCTCAGCTTCAATCATTAACCTAACAAACACACACAATAATAAAACCTACAAACTACACATATCTCAGCTTCAATCATTAACCAAAGAAATGCACACAATATTAAAACTTACAGACCAGAACAATCTCAGCTTCAGTTATTAACCTAAGAAATGAATGCAATATTAAAACCTACAAACTACAACAATCTCAGCTTTAATCACTAACCTAAGAAAAAGACAATATTAAAATTTACAAACCAGAATAATCTCTGCTTCAATCATTAAACTAAGAAATACACACAATATTAAAACCTACAAACTACAATCTCAGCTTCAATCATTAACCAAAGAAACACACACAATATTACAACTTACAAACCAGGACTATCTCAGTTTTAATCATTAACCTAAGAAAAAACAAACAATATTAAAACCTACAAACTAGAAACATCTCAGCTTCAATCAGTAAACTAAGAAACAGACACAATATTAAAAACTACACACTACAACAATCTCAGCTTCAATCATTAACCTAATAAATTCACACAATATTAAAGCCTACAAACTACAACAATCTCAGCTTCAATCATTAACCTAAGGAATACATACAATATTAAAAGTTACAAACCAGAACACTCTCAAATTCAGTCATTAACCTAAGAAATAAGCACGATATTAAAACCTACAATCTACAACAATCTCAGCTTAATCATTAACCTAAGAAACGCACACAATATTAAATCTTACAGAACAGAGCAATCTCAGTTTCAATCATTAAACTAAGAAATAAACAGAATATAAAAACCTACAAACAACTATCTCAAATTCAGTCATTAACCTAACAAACACACACAATATTAAAACTTACAGACCAGAACAATCTCAGCTTCAGTTATTAACCTAAGAAAGGAACACAATATTAAAACCTACAAACTACAACAATCTGAGCATTAATCATTAACCTAAGAAAAACACAATATTAAAACCTACAAACTAGAACAATCTCAGCTTCGATCATTTAATTAAGAAACACACACAATACTAAAAACTACACACTACAACAATCTCAGCTTCAATCATTAACCTAAGAAATACATACATTATTTAAACTTAGAAACCAGAACAATCTCAGCTTCAATCATTAATCTAAGAAATAAACATAATATTAAAACTTACAAACTAGAACAATCTCAACTTGAATCATTAAACTAAGAAACACACACAATACTAAAAAGTACACATTACAACAATCTCAGCTTCAATCATTAACCTAAAAAATACACACTATATTAAAACCTACAAACTACAACAATCTCAGCTTCAATCCTTAACCTATGAAATGCACAGAATATTAAAACTGACAAACCAGAACAATATTGGTTTCAATCATTAACCTAAGAAATACACACAATATTAAAACATGCATACTACAACGATCTCAAATTCAATCATTAACCTAAGAAAACACATAGTATAAAAACCTAAAAACTAGAACAATCTCAGCTTCAATCATTAACCTAAGAAACACACAATATTAAAATCTACAAACTACAACGATATTAAAAACTACAAACTACAACAATCTCAGCATCAATCATTAACCTCAGAAATTCACACAATATTAAAACCTACAAACTACAACAATCTCAGCGTCAACATTAACCTAAGAAATGCACACAATATTAAAACTTACAAACCAGAAGAATCACAGCTTCAATCAGCAGCCTAAGAAATACACAAAATATTAAAACCTACAAACTACAACAATCTCAAATTTAATCATTAACATAAGAAACACACACAATATTAAAACTTACAAATCAGAACAATCTCAGCTTTATTCATTAACCTAAGAAAAACACACAATATTAAAACCTACTAACTAGAACAATCTCAGCTTCAATAATTAACCTAAGAAACACACACAATATTAAAACCCACACACTACAACAATCTCAGCTTCAATCATTAACCAAAAAAATACACACAATATTAAAACCTACAAACTACAACAATTTCAGCTTCAATCATTAACATAAGAAATGCACACAATATTAAAACTTACAAACCAGAACGATCTCAGCTTCAATATTAACCTAAGAAATACACACAATATTAAAACCTACAAACTACAACAATCACAAATTCAATCAACATAAGAAAAATACACAATATTAAAACCTGCAAACTAGAACAATCTCAGCTTCAATCATTAACCTAAGAAACACACACAATATTAAAATTTACAAACTACAAAAATCACAGCAGTCATTAACCTAAGAAAAACACACAATATTAAAACTTACAAACCAGAACAATCTCAGCTTCAATAATTAACCTGAGAAACACACACAATATTAAAACCTACAAACTGCAATAATCTCACCTTCAATCATTAACCTAAGAAACACACAAAATATTAAAACTTACAAACCAAAACAGTCTCGGTTTTCATCATTAACCTAAGAAACACACAGAATAATAAAACATACAAACTACACCAATCTCAGCTTCAATCATTAACCTAAGAAATACCCACAATATTAAAACCTACGAACTACAACAGTCTCAGCTTCAATCATTAACCTAAGAAGCACATACATAATTAAAACTTACAAACCAAAACAATATCAGCTTCAATCATTAGCTTAAGAAATACACACAATATTAAAACTTACAAATCAGAACAATCTCAGCTTCAGTCATTAACAGAAAAAACACACCCAATATTAAAAGTTACAAACCAGAACAATCTCAACTTTAATCATTAACCTAAGAAACACACACAATATTAAAACCTACAAACTACAAGAATTTCAGCTTCAATCATTAACCTAAGAAATGCACATAATATTAAAACCTACAAACTACAACAATCTCAGCTTCAATCATTAACCTAAGAAACACATATATAATTAAAACTTACAAACCAAAACAATATCAGCTTCAATCATTAGCTTAAGAAATACACACAATATTAAAACTTACAAATCAGAACAATCTCAGCTTCAGTCATTAACAGAGAAAACGCACCCAATATTTAAACTTACAAACCGGAACAATCTCAACTGTAATCATTAACCTAAGAAACACACACAATATTAAAACCTACAAACTACAACAATCTCAGCTTCAATCATTAACCTAAGAAACACACACAATATTAAAACCTACAAACTACAATAATCTCAAATTTAATTATTAACCTAAGAAATACACACAGTATTAAAATCTGCAAACTACAGCAATCTCAACTTTAATCATTAACCTAAGAAATGCACACAGAAATAAAACTTACAAACCTGAACAATCTCAGCTTCAATCATTAACCTAAGAAACACACACAATATTAAAACTTACAAACCAGAACAATCTCAGCTTCAATCATTAACCTAAGAAACACACACAATATTAAAACCTACAAACTACAACAATCTCAGCTTCAATCATTAACCTAAGAAACACACAAAATATTAAAACTTATAAACCAGAACAATCTCAGTTTTAATCATTAACCTAAGAAACACACACAATAATAAAACCTACAAACTACATCAATCTCAGCTTCAATCATTAACCTAAGAAATACCCACAATATTAAAACCTATGAACTACAACAATCTCAGCTTCAATCATTAACCTAAGAAGCACATCAATATTAAAACCTACAAACTACAAGAATTTCAGCTTCAATCATTAACCTAAGAAATGCACATAATATTAAAACCTACAAACTACAACAATCTCAGCTTCAATCATTAACCTAAGAAACACACACAATATTAAAACTTACAAACCAGAACAATCTCAGCTTCAATCATTAACTTAAGAAAAACACACTATTTTAAACTTACAAATCAGAACAATCTCAGCTTCAGTCATTAACATAAAAAACATGCACAATATTAAAACATAAAACCAAAGAAATCTCAACTTTAATCATTAACCTAAGAAACACACACAATATTAAACCATACAAACTACAATAATCTCAGCTTCAATCATTAACCTAAGAAATACACACAATATTAAAACATACAAACTACAAGAATCTCAAATTTAATCACTAACCTAAGAAACACACACAATATTAAATCCTACAAACTACAACAATCTCAGCTTCAATCATTAACCAAGAAACACACAGTATTAAAATTTACAAATGAGAACAACCTCAGCTTTAATCATTAACCTCAGAAAAACACACAATATTAAAACCTACAAACAAGAACAATCTCAGCTTCAATCATAAACCTAAGAAACACACACAATATTAAAACCTACAAACTACAACAATCTAAGCTTCAATCATTAACCTAAGAAATGCACACGATATTAAAACTTATAAAGTTAGCCAGTGCAATCCCTACTCTAAACCTTCTGTCTCATTTTTTTCCCTTTAATACAATCTCCAGTTTCAGCAAACAATCTCACTGACCATCTAAACCTTCTATTTCTATACTTCTACCATTATTTTAACAATTCTTTATGGATATTATTAAGTTATATAATGTTAATACCATACTATTGTATGTAATCCTTACCATATTATTGGATGCTGTTATTTACTTATCTAATGTACAGCCTCTACCTCATATATTCTGTATTATATGTTCATTTTTATGTAATTACATGTGGAGCGTTTCTCCCTGGGCCTCCACTGTAATGGGCTAATGTCTGGCCCAGTGGACTTTCCTAGTAAAAAACTACCATAAATAAATAAATAAATACAAATAAATCAAAACAATCTCAGCTTCAATCATTAACCTGAGAAACACACACAATATTAAAACAAACAAATAAGAACAATTTCAGCTTTGATTATTAACCTAAGAAACACACACAATATTAAAACCTATAAACTACAACAATCTCAGATTCAATCATTACACTAAGAAATACACACAATAATGAAACTTTCAAACCAGAACAATCTCAGCTTCAATCATTAACCTAAGAAACCCACACAATATTAAAACCTACAAAGTAGAACAATCTCAGCTTCAATCATTAACCCCAGAAACACACACAATAGAAAAACATTCAAACTACAACAATCTCAGCTTCAATCATTAACCTAAGAAACACACACAATATTAAAACTTACAGACCAAACCAATCTCAGCTTCAATCATTAACTTAAATACATACAATATTAAAACCTACAAACCAGAACAATCTCAGCTTCAATCATTAACCTAAGGAATACATACAATATTAAAACTTACAAACCAGAACAATCCCAGCATTAATCATTAACCTAAGAAATAAACACAATATTAAAACCTACAAACTACAACAATCTCAGCTGCAATCATTAACCTAAGAAACACACACAATATTGAAACTTACAAACCAGAAACATCTCAGCTTTGATCATTAACCTAAGAAAAACACAATATTAAAACCTACAAACTAGAGCAATCTCAGCTTCAATTAGTAAACTAAGAAACAGACACAATATTAAAAACTACACAGTACAACAATCTCAGCTTCAATTATTAACCTATGAAATACACACAATATTAAAACCTACAAACTACAACAATCTCAGCTTCAATCATTAACCTAAGAAATACACACAATATTAAAACCTACAAACTACAACAATCTCAAATTCAATCATTAACCTAAGAACAACACACAATATTAAAACCTACAAACTAGAACAATCTCAGCTTCAATCATTAACCTCAGAAACACACACAATACTAAAACCTTCAAACTGCAACAATCTCAGCGTCAATCATTAACCTAAGAAGCGCACACAATATTAAAGCTTACAAACTGGAACAATCACAATCTTAACTTCAGTCATTAACCGAAGAAACCCACAATATTAAATCTTACAAACCAGATCAATCTCCACTACAATCAACCTGAAAAATACACATGATATTAAAACCTATAAACTACAACAATCTCAGCTTCAATCAGTAACCTAAAAAACACTCACAATATTAAAACCTACAAACCAGAATAATCTCTGCTTCAATCATTAAACTAAGAAATACACACAGTATTACAACCCACAAACTACAACAATCTCAGCTTCAATCATTAACCTAAGAATTACACAGAATATTAAAACTTATAAACCAGAACAATCTCAGCTTCAATCATTAACACACAATATTAAAACCTACAAACTACAATAATCTCAAATTTAATTATTAACCTAAGAAATACACACAGTATTAAAACCTGCAAACTACAGCAATCTCAACTTTAATCATTAACGTAAGAAACGCACACAGAAATAAAACTTACAAACCTGAACAATCTCAGCTTCAGTCATTAACCTAAGAAACACACACCATATTAAAACTTACAAACCAGAAAAACCTCAGCTTCAATCATAAACCTAAGAAACACACACAATATTAAAACCTACAAACTACAACAATCTCAGCTTCAATTATTAACCTAAGAAATACACTCAGTATTAAAACTTAAAAAGTTAGCCAGTGCCATCCCTACTCTAAACCTTCTGCCTTCTTCTTTTTCCCTTTAATACAATTTCTACTCTCAGCTATCAGTCTCACCGGCCATCTAAACCTTCTATTCTATTCTATTCTACCATTATTTTAACAATTCTTTACGGATATTACTAACTCATATAATTATAATACCATACTATTGTATGCAATCCTTACCATATTATTGGATGCTGTCTTATCTACTTATCTAATGAACTGCCTCTACCTCATATATTCTGTATTATATGTTCATTTTTATGTAATTACATGTGGAGCTTTTCTTCCTGGGTCTCCACTGAAAATGGGCTAATTTCTGGCCCAGTGGACTTTCCCGGTAAACAACTACCATAAATAAATAAATAAATAAAAATAAATCAGAACAATCTCAGCTTCAATCATTAACCTAAGAAACACACAATATTAAAACATACAAACCAGAACAATCTCAGCTTCAATCATTAACCTAAGAAACACACACAATATTAAAACCTACAAACTACAACAATCACAGCTTCAATCATTAACCTAAGAAACATACACAATATAAAAACTAACACACCAGAGCAATCTCAGCTTTAATCATTATCCTAAGAAATACACACAATATTAAAACCTACAAAGTAGAACAATCTCAGCTTCAATCATTAACCTCAGAAACACACACAATATTAAAACCTTCAAACTACAACAATTTCAGCTTCAATCATTAACCTACGAAACACACACAATATTTAAACTTACAAAAAAGAACAATCTCAGCTTCAATCATTAGCCTAAGAAATACACACAGTATTAAAACTTACAAACCAGAACAATCTCAGCTTCAATCGTTAATCTAACAAATACATACAATATTAAAACTTACAAACCAGAATAATCTCTGCTTCAATCATTAAACTAAGAAATACACACAATATTAAAACTTACAAACTACAACAATCTCAGCTTCAATCATTAACTTAAGAAATACACATAATATTATAACTTACAAACCAGAACAA
The DNA here is from genome assembly GCF_019279795.1 of Protopterus annectens. Lineage (NCBI taxonomy): Eukaryota > Metazoa > Chordata > Ceratodontiformes > Protopteridae > Protopterus > Protopterus annectens. The sequence continues at coordinate 363,503,628 of NC_056743.1, read as the reverse complement.
TCTCAGCTTTGATCATTAACCTCTAAGAAAAACATACAGTATTAAAACCTACAAACTAGAACAATCTCAGCTTCAGTCAGTAAACTAAGAAACAGACACAATATTAAAAACTACACACTACAACAATCTCAGCTTAAATCATTAGCCTAAAAATATACACAATATTAAAACCTACAAACTACAACAGTCTCAGCTTCAATCATTCACCTAAGAAATACACACAATATTAAAACCTACAAACTACAACAATCTCAAATTCAATCATTAACCTAAGAAAAACACATAATATAAAAACCTAAAAACTAGAACAATCTCAGCTTCAATCATTAACCTCAGAAACACATACAGTACTAAAACCTTCAAACTTCAACAATCTCAGCTTCAATCATTAACCTAAGAAATACACATGATATTACAACTTACAAACCAGAACAATCTCAACTTCAATCATTAACCGAAGAAACACACAATATTAAATTTTACAAACCAGATCAATCGCCACTACAATCATTAACCTAAGAAATAGACATGATATTAAAACCTACAAACTACAACAATCTCAGCTTTAATCATTAACCTAAGAAAAACACAATATTAAAACTTACAAACCAGAATAATCTCTGCTTCAATCATTAAACTAAGAAATACACACAGTATTACAACCCACAAACTACAACAATCTCAGCTTCAATCATTAACCTAAGAATTACACAGAATATTAAAACTTATAAACCAGAACAATCTCAGCTTCAATCATTAACCTAAGAAACACACAAAATATTAAAACCAACAAACTACAACAATCTCAGCTTCAATCATTAACCAAAGAAACACACACAATATTACAACTTACAAACCAGGACAATTTCAGTTTTAATCATTAACCTAAGAAAAAACAAACAATATTAAAACCTACAAACTAGAAACATCTCAGCTTCAATCAGTAAACTAAGAAACAGACACAATATTAAAAACTACACACTACAACAATTTCAGCTTCAATCAATAACCTAAAAAAATCACACAATATTAAAGCGTACAAAATACGACAATCTCAGCTTCAATTATTAACCTAAGGAATACATACAATATTAAAAGTTACAAACCAGAACAATCTCAAATTCAGTCATTAACCTAAGAAATAAACACAATATTAAAACCTACACTCTAAAACAATCTCAGCTTCAATCATTAACCTAAGAAACGCACACAATATTAAATCTTACAGACCAGAACAATCTCAATTTCAATCATTAGCCTAGGAAATAAACAGTATATAAAAACCTACAAACAGCAATCTCAAATTCAGTCATTAACCTAAGAAACACACACAATAATAAAACTTACAGACCAGAACAATCTCAGCTTCAATTATTAACCTAAGAAATTAACACAATATTAAAACCTACAAACTACAACAATATGAGCTTTAATCATTAACCTAAGAAAAACACAATATTAAAACCTACAAACGTGAACAATCTCAGCTTCGATCATTTAATTAAGAAACACACACAATACTAAAAACTACACACTACAACAATCTTAGCTTCAGTCATTAACCTAAGAAATGCATGCAATATTATAACTTAGAAATCAGAACAATCTCAGCTTCAATCATCAACCTAAGAAATAAACACAATATTAAAACCTACAAACTACAACCATCTCAGCTTCAATCATTAACCTAAGAAACGCACACAATATTAAAACTTACAGACCATAACAATCTGAGCTTCAATTTTTAACCTAAGAAATACATACAACATTAAAACTTATAAACCAGAACAATCTCAGCTTTAATCATTAACCTAAGAAAATCACACAATATTAAAACCTACAAACTAGAACAATCTCAGCTTCAATCATTAAACTAAGAAACACACACAATACTAAAAAGAACACACTACAACAATCTCAGCTTCAATCATTAACCTAGAAAATACACACTATATTAAAACCTACAAACTACAACAATCTCAGCTTCAATCATTAGCCTAAGAAATGCACACAATATTAAAACTGACAAACCAGAACAATATCAGCTTCAGTCATTAACCTAAGAAATACACACAATATTAAAACCTACAAACTACAACAATCTCAAATTCAATCATTAACATAAGAAACACAAACAATATTAAAATTAACAAACCAGAACAATGTCAGCTTTAATCATTATCTTAAGAAATACAATATTAAAACCTAAAAACTAGAACAATCTCAGCTTCAGTCATTAACCAAAGAAACACACAATATTAAAATCTACAAACTACAACAATATTAAAATCTACAAACTACAACAATCTCAGCTTCAATCATTAACCTAAGAAATTCACACAATATTAAAACCTACAAACTACAACAATCTCAGCTTCAACCTCAACCTAAGAAATGTACACAATATTAAAACTTACAAACCAGACGAATCACAGCTTCAATCATTAACCTAAGAAATACACAAAATATTAAAACCTACAAACTACAACAATCTCAAATTTAATCATTAACATAAGAAACACACACAATATTAAAACTTACAAACCAGAACAATCTCAGCTTTATTCATTAACCTAAGAAAAACACACAATATTAAAACCTACAAACTAGAACAATCTCAGCTTCAATCATTAACCTAAGAAACACACACAATATTAAAACCCACATACTACAACAATCTCAGCTTCAATCATTAACCTAAAAAATACACAAATATTAAAACCTACAAACTAGAACAATCTCAGCTTCAATCATTAACCTAAGAAACACACACAATATTAAAACCCACACACTACAACAATCTCAGTTCAATCATTAACCTAAAAAAATACACACAATATTAAAACCTACAAACTACAACAATTTCAGCTTCAATCATTAACCAGCTTCAATATTAAATTAAGAAATACACATAATATTAAAACCTACAAACTACAACAATCACAAATTCAATCATTAACATAAGAAAAATACAACATATTAAAACCTGCAAACTAGAACAATCTGAGCTTCAATCATTAACCTATGAAACACACACAATATTAAAATTTACAAACTATAACAATCTTAGCGTCAATCCTTAACCTAAGAAATACACACAATAGTAAAACTTACAAACCAGAACAGTGTCAGCTTCAATAATTAACCTGAGAAACACACACAATATTAAAATATACAAACTACAACAATATTAAAATCTACAAACTACAACAATCTTAGCTTCAATCCTTACCCTAAGAAATTCACACAATATTAAAACCTACAAACTACAACATCTCAGCTTCAACATTATCCTAAGAAATGCACACAATATTAAAACTTACAAACCAGAAGAATCACAGCTTCAATCATTAACCTAAGAAATACACAAAATATTAAAACCTACAAACTACAACAATCTCAAATTTAATCATTAACATAAGAAACACACACAATATTAAAACTTACAAACCAGAACAATCTCAGCTTTATTCATTAACCTAAGAAAAACACACAATATTAAAACCTACAAACCAGAACAATCTTAGCTTCAATCATTAACCTAAGAAATAAACACAATATTAAAACTTACAGACCATAACAATCTGAGCTTCAATTTTTAACCTAAAAATACATACAACATTAAAACTTATAAACCAGAATAATCTCAGCTTTAATCATAACCTAAGAAAATCACACAATATTAAAACCTACAAACTAGAACAATCTCAGCTTCAATCATTAAACTACGAAACACACACAATACTAAAAAGAACACATTACAACAGTCTCAGCTTCAATCATTAGCCTAAGAAATACAATAGTAAACTGTACAAACTGCAACAATTTCAGCTTCAATCATTAACCTAAGAAAAGCACACAATATTAAAACTTACAAACCAGAACAATCTCAACTTCAATCATTAACTTAAGAAACACAAACAATATTAAAACTAACAAACCAGAACAATCTCAGCTTTAATCATTATCCTAAGAAATACATACAATATTAAAACCTACAAACTACAACAATCTCAACTTTAATCATTAACCAAAGAAACACACACAATATAAAACCAACAAACTACAACAATCTCAGCTTCAATCATTAACCTAAGAAATAAACACAATATTAAAACCTACAAACTAGAACAATCTCAGCTTCAATCATTAACCTAAGAAATATACACAATATTAAAACTTACAAACCAGAACAATCGCAGATTCAATCATTAACCTAAGAAACACACACAATATTAAAACATACAAACTACAAGAATCTCAAATTCAATCATTAACCTACGAAACACACACAATATTAAAACTTACAAACCAGAACAATCTCAGCTTCAATCATTAACTTAAGAAATACATACAATATTAAAACCTACAAAGTAGAACAATCTCAGCTTCAATCATTAACCTAAGAAACACACACAATATTAAAACCACATACTACAACAATCTCACCTTCAATCATTGACCTAAAAAATACACAAATATTAAAACCTACAAACTAGAACAATCTCAGCTTCAATCATTAACCTAAGAAACACACACAATATTAAAACCCACACACTACAACAATCTCAGTTCAATCATTAACCTAAAAAAATACACACAATATTAAAACCTACAAACTACAACAATTTCAGCTTCAATATTAAATTAAGAAATACACATAATATTAAAACCTACAAACTACAACAATCACAAATTCAATCATTAACATAAGAAATACACACAATATTAAAACCTGCAAACTAGAACAATCTGAGCTTCAATCATTAACCTATGAAACACACACAATATTAAAATTTACAAACTATAACAATCTTAGCGTCAATCCTTAACCTAAGAAATACACACAATAGTAAAACTTACAAACCAGAACAGTGTCAGCTTCAATAATTAACCTGAGAAACACACACAATATTAAAATATACAAACTACAACAATATTAAAATCTACAAACTACAACAATCTTAGCTTCAATCCTTACCCTAAGAAATTCACACAATATTAAAACCTACAAACTACAACATCTCAGCTTCAACATTATCCTAAGAAATGCACACAATATTAAAACTTACAAACCAGAAGAATCACAGCTTCAATCATTAACCTAAGAAATACACAAAATATTAAAACTTACAAACCAGAACAATCTCAGCTTTATTCATTAACCTAAGAAAAACACACAATATTAAAACCTACAAACTAGAACAATCTCAGTTTCAATCATTAACCTAAGAAACACACACAATATTAAAACCCACATACTACAACAATCTCAGCTTCAATCATTAACCTAAAATATACACAAATATTAAAACCTACAAACTACAACAATTTCAGCTTCATTCATTAACATAAGAAATGCACACAATATTAAAACTTACAAACAATCTCAGCTTCAACATTAACCTAAGAAATACACACAATATTAAAACCTACAAACTACAACAATCATAAATTCAATCATAAACATAAGAAAAATACAACATGTTAAAACCTACAAACTACACCAATCTCAGCTTCAATCATTAACCTATGAAATACCCACAATATTAAAACCTACGAACTACAACAATCTCAGATTCAATCATTAACCTAAGAAACACATAAATATTAAAACGTACAAACTACAAGAATTTCACCTTCAATCATTAACCTAAGAAATGCACGTCATATTAAAACCTACAAACTACAACAATATCAGCTTCAATCATTAACCTAAGAAAGACACACATAATTAAAACTTACAAATCAGAACAATATCAGTTTCAATCATTAGCTTAAGAAATACACACAATATTAAAACTTACAAATCAGAACAATCTCCGCTTCAGTCATTAACACAGAAAACACACCCAATATTAAAAATTACAAACCAGAACAATCTCAACTTTAATCATTAACCTATGAAACACACACAATATTAAAACCTGCAAATTAAACAATCTCAGCTACAATCACTAACCTAAGAAATGCACACAGAAATAAAACTTACAAACCCGAACAATCTCAGCTTCAATCATTAACCTAAGAAACACAGACAATATTAAAACCTACAAACTACAACAATCTGAGCTTCAATTATTAACCTAAGAAATCAGTATTAAAACTTAAAAAGTTAGCCAGTGCCATCCCTACTCTAAATCGTCTGCCTTCTTCTTTTTCCCTTTAATACAATCTCTACTCTCAGCTATCAGTCTCACCGACCATCTAAACCTTCTATTATATTCTACCATTATTTTAACAATTCTTTACAGATATTACTAACTCATGTAATGATAATACCATACTATTGTATGCAATCCTTACCATATTATTGGATGCTGTTATTTACATATCTAATGAACTGCCTCTACCTCATATATTCTGTATTATATGTTCATTTTTATGTAATTACATGTGGAGCTTTTCTCCCTGGGCCTCCACTGAAAATGGGCTAATTTCTGGCCCAGTGGACTTTCCCAGTAAACAACTACCATAGATAAATAAATAAATGAAAATAAATCAGAACAATCTCAGCTTCAATCATTAGCCTAAGAAATACACACAGTATTAAAACTTACAAACCAGAACAATCTCAGCTTCAATCATTAACCGAACAAATACACACAGTATTAAAACTTACAAACCAGAACAATCTCAGCAACAATCATTAACTTAACAAATACATACAATATTAAAACTTACAAACCAGAATAATCTCTGCTTCAATCATTAAACTAAGAAATACACACAATATTAAAACCTACAAACTACAACAATCTCAGCTTCAATCATTAACTTAAGAAATACACACAATATTAAAACTTACAAAGTAGAACAATCTCAGCTTCAATCATTAACCTCAGAAAAACACACAATATTAAAACCTTCAAACTACAACAATCTCAGCTTCGATCATTAACCTACGAAACACACATAATATTTAAACTTACAAAAAAGAATAATCTCAGCTTCAATCATTAGCCTAAGAAATACACACAGTATTAAAACTTACAAACCAGAACAATCTCAGCTTCAATCATTAACCTAACAAATACATACAATATTAAAACTTACAAACCAGAATAATCTCTGCTTTAATCATTAAACTAAGAAATACACACAATATTAAAACCTACAAACTACAACAATCTCAGCTTCAATCATTAACCTAAGAAATGCACACAATATTAAAACTTACAAACCAGAACAATACTACTGCTGTACTCTGCTTTAATCATTAAACTAAGAAATACACACAATATTAAAAACTACAAACTACAAAAATCTCAGCTTCAATCATTAACCTAAGAAATACACACAATATTAAAACTTACCAGAACAATCTCAGCTTCAATCATTAACTTAAGAAACACACAAAATATTAAAACCAACAAATTACAACAATCTCAGCTTCAGTCGTTACACACAATATTAAAACTTACAAACCTGAACAATCTCAGTGTTAATCATTAACCTAAGAAAAAAAAAACAATATTAAAACATACAAACTAGAACAATCTCAGCTTCAATCATTAAACTAAGAAACAGACACAATATTAAAAACTACACACTACAACAATCTCAGCTTCAATCATTAACCTAAGGAATACATACAATATTAAAACTTACAAACCAGAACAATCTCAGCATCAATCATTAACCTAAGAAATAAACACAATATTAAAACCTACAATATACAACAATCTCAGCTGCAATCATTAACCTAAGAAATGCCCACAATACTAAAACTTACAGACCAGAACAATCTCAGTTTCAATCATCAACCTAAGAAATAAACAGAATATTAAAACCTACAAACAACAATCTCAAATTCAGTCATTATCCTAAGAAATACACACAATATTAAAACTTACAAACCAGAACAATCTCAGCTTTGATCATTAACCTAAGAAAAACACATAATACTAAAAGCTACAAACTAGAACAATCTCAGCTTCAATCAGTAAACTAAGAAACAGACACAATATTAAAAACTACACACTACAACAATCTCAGCTTCAATCATTAACTTAAAAATGCACACAATATTAAAACTTACAAACCAGAACAATCTCTGCTTCAATCATTCACCTAAGAAATACACAAGGTACAGGGTTTGAGTCTCACAAGGGATAATTGGCTAGGCTTATCAATAGCTCACAAGGGCAGGTCACCTAGTACTAACCTGTGAATTAGAGTAATATTCCTGATTTTCATCACCCAAAGACTCCCTATGCTGTGGAATAAAATCCCGGTATATGTGAGGCAGAGCACCTCGCTGGCCTTGTTCAAGAGAAATCTTGACCAATGGATGGGAGATCGCAGATATACCCCAGGGATTACCTCAGTGTCACTGCTCAACAGAGGCACAGCAAAATAATGGGTATAGTTCCCCATACTAAAGGCAGATAGCCTAGTATGAACCTATGAACCTATGAACCTATGAAGAAATACACACAATATTAAAACCTACAAACTACAACAATCTCAAATTCAATCATTAACCTAAGAAAAACAGATAATATAAAAACCTAAAAACTAGAACAATCTCAGCTTAAATCATTAACCTCAGAAACACACACAGTACTAAAACATTCAAACTTCAACAATATCAGATTCAGTCAGTAATTGAAGAAATACAATATCAAAACTTACAAACCAGAACAATCTCAACTTCAATCATTAACCTAATAAACACTCACAATATTAAAACCTACAAACTACAACAACCAAAGAAATATACACAATATTGAAACTTACAATCCAGAACAATCTCTGCTACAATCATTAACCTAAGAAATGCACACAACATTAAAACCTACAAACTACAGTAATCTCAGCGTCAATCAGTAACCTAAAAAACACTCACAATATTAAAACCTACAAACTACAACAACCAAAGAAATATACACAATATTAAAACTTACAAAGCAGAACAATCTCAGCTACAATCATTAACCCGAGAAACACACACAATATTAAAACTTACAAACTACAACAATCTCAGCCTCAATCATTATCCTAAGAAGCACATACAATATTAAAACCTGCAAACTACAACAATCTCAGTTTCAAACATTAACCTAAGAAACACACACAATATTAAAACTTACAAACCAGAACAATCTCGGCTTCAATATTAACCTAAGAAATGGGCACAATATTAATACTTACAAAACAGAACTATTTCAGCTTCAATCATTAATTTAAGAAATACACACAATATTAAAACCTACCAACTACAACAATCTCAAATGCAATCATTAACCTAAGAAAAACACACAATATTAAAACCTACGCCCTACAACAATCTCAGCTTCAATCATTAACCTACGAAATACACACAATATTAAAACTTACAAACCAGAACAATCTCAGCTTCAATCATTAACATAAGAAACACAGAAAATATTAAAACCAAAAAAGTACAACAATCTCAGTTTCAAACATTAACCTAAGAAACACACACAATATTAAAACTTACAAACCCTAACAATCTCAGTTTTAATCATTAACCTAAGAAACACACACAATAATAAAACCTACAAACTACACCAATCTCAGTTTCAATCATTAACCTAAGAAATACATACAATATTAAATCTTAGAAACCAGAACAATCTCAGCTTCAATCATTAACCTAAGAAATAAATACAATCTTAAAACCTACAAAGTACAACAGTCTCATCTTCAATCATCAACGTAAGAAACACAGAAAATATTAAAACCACAAAGTACAACAATCTCAGCTTCAATCATTAACCTAAAAAATACACATAATATTAAAACCTACAAATTACAATTTCAGCTTCAATCATTAACCTAAGAAATGCGCACAATATTAAAACTTACAAACCAGAACAATCTCAGCTTCAATATTAACCTAAGAAATACACACAAAACCTACAAACTACAACAATCCAAATTCAATCATTAACATAAGAAAAATACAGAATATTAAAACCTACAAACTACAACAATTTCAGCTTCAATCATTAACCTAAGAAATGCACACAATATTAAAACTTACAAACCAGAATAATCTCCGCTTCAATAATTAACCTAAGAAACACACACAATTTTAAAACTTACAAACTAGAACAATCTCAGTTTCAATCATTAAACTAAGAAACACACACAGTTTTAATACCTACAAACTAGAAGAATTTCAGCTTCGATCATTAACCTAGGAAATACACACAATATTAAAACCTACAAACTGCAACAATCTCAGCTTCAATCATTAACTTAAGAAGCCCATTCACTATTAATACTTGCAAACCAGAACAATCTCAGCCTCAACCATTAAGCTAAGAAATACACACAATATTAAATCCTACAAACTAGAACAATCTCAGTTTATTTTTGCCTCCCACGTAACCATGTACAACATTAACTAAACCTAATTAAAACAGTATGAAATGGTACAACTTTACCTTAATATGTTAAGTTTACTATGGTAAACTTTTAACTTTGCTGCCCTTAATTTTAGTAATGGTACATGGTGGGGGGGGGCATTGAGTCTCATCTGCAGTACAATTCATTGTATTTAAGTCTTGTCTCCCAAATACCCCCCCGAAATTGAAATCAGATTTGACCCTATCTATAACTGTAAGTTTGAAACCAACAAAAGCATTGTAGTAATGGAATGCTGAAATAAGATATTGTTAATATTTTTTATGTTGCTCTTATGTTAATAGTTCTTTTATCCTTTGTAAGATTTGAGTGTGTGTATGTGTGATGGTGTGTGTGTGTGTGTGTGTGTGTGTGTGTGTGTGTGTGTGTGTGTGTGTGTGTGTGTGTGTGTGTGTGTGTGTGTGACATGCTTGGCTCCTGCATACAATGTGCAACAAGGAATCAATGGCAGTAAACATGAGCATCATCTTATGAGCCTTGTACTTTGGATTTAATAACTGCTTTCTTTGTGTCTTGGCAGTGTATTTTATTATTTAGTTGTGACAACATAAATTCTCCCCGGGATTCATGAAGCTCGGCGCAAGGATGGCATTAGCCTTGCGCCGACCATGCGGTGTATAGATGGCACAGCAGCACCACATGCATAGTAATGAAGGTGTGCTGCCGTAATAGCCACGTGCATAGGAAACATGTATGAGAGCAGGGGGAGTGTCCAAGTGCTGCATGGAGGCGTGAACATGTCGGCGGCATACGCACAACATAAAATGCTGACTAGTACAGCCTGCCTCTAATAGTTATCTCTCCTGTCTGTGTCTGTGGATACTGAAATGTTTGAAAAGCATACAGGACAGACAGTTTTGCGAACACAAAAATAAAAAGTTAACACAAAGGCACGTAGCTGAATATTGAGTCCCGGAGTCCCTGTCCCTCGAACAAATGATATTTAAAACCCGTGCCTGTATTCCATTGTAGTGTCGATAGTTATACCAAGTGGAAGTGAAACACATCGTGTTAGCACGCTGCCAATTGCTAAGCCTAGCCCAGTGGTTAGGGTTACCACCTGTCCTACATTGTGAGGGACAGTCCCCCCTAGGCAGTTGTGTCCATACCAAAACCATTATAAATGTCAAATGTCCTGCGATTGTAGGACATAATTATGTTATGTAATAGTCCCATACAATACTTATTTCCATATATAAAATACCTAAATGTTACAAGAAACAGAATAAGCAAGTAAACAAAACAGAATAAGCAACTACACCGCTACAACAATAAAAGCTTATATTTAGGCATAAAACTAAAGTACTATCCTTTGTATTGACCGTGGGTATGTGTTGGCCTGTAAACTCTGATGTGTGTCCCGAAAATGTCCCATCCTGGTCATATGAAAAGGTGGCAACCCTACCAATGGTCAGAGCATTCACCCAATATCTGCCCATTCGCAGTCCAAGTCATCCTTGACAGGATGGCCCATAGATGAACGAGTATTACCTGGGTCTACCTACCATGTCATGAAAGATAAGTATTTGCATGCACCTATGTGCGTGAAGTACAGCATGAGGATCATCAGAAATGATAGGGTAGTCCTCACAACCATATTGGTACCAGAGTTATGTAGTGTACGCAATGTGTTCTGTTGACTGTGCCATGGGCCATCAACTAGAGAAGGGATGGATGGTGTCTGTGGAATATGGGGGTTGGGGGTAATGGGTAATGTAGTAATTCACCAAGGGGAGACTGGGTTGGATGCACATTAGGTGAACTGGAGGTGTACGAGGGAGCAGTGGGTGAATCAGGAAGACAACCTAAGAACAAATATTCACATCCACAATACAATCCCACAAACATATGAACATTAAAAAGTGCAATACACATGTACAGAAACATTACCGGCACATACCCACATAATGGTCTGGCCTGAAATGAGCCATCCAACCCCAACACACCTGGATACATAATAGAATACCCATCATACCCTTCACAGCACACCACCCCCCCTTCCTGAACATCCACCAAAACCACCCATACTCGGGCTGCTAGATAGGCGCAGCCATATCTGCACATAGTGACCCCTACCCATATCTAGTAGGCAGTCTCACCCTAGGCAGTCTCAGGATTGCAAACTATGTATCCCTTGCATGTATAACCCTGCCTTATTTCCATAAAGCCAAAGAAGGTCCCCACAATTTTTGGGTATCCCTCATGGGATAAGTATCTATTCTAAACATTAGACTTGGTGTCACGACATGATGTCCAGTCCTGTATACATCTGGACACAAGTTGTATGAGCAGTACTTTTCCACAAGACTGCTCAGCCTCCAGCTGGTCCTGCAGAATCTACGACCCGGGATTAAACACCTGACCATGATGCACGTCTCCCCACGTGCATTATCGGGAATATATACCTTACACATTCACATAGTTGCAGTCGGATATAAGGTGATTAAGGCACTTTAAAGCAGATGTAAGTAGGGTTACCACCTGTCCCACTTTGCGAGGTTCAGTCCCTTTTTGGGCAGTTGTGTCCTGATCAAATATAATACAATGGCAAATGTCATGTGATTGTAGGAAATACTTATGTCCCATATTTCATTTAATAGTTGCATGAAACAGTTATTTCTGTATGTAAAATAGTTAAATGTTACAAGAAACAGAATAAGCAACTAAAATGCTACAAGAATAAGCTTTCATTTAGGCAAATAAGTAAAGTTCTAATCTTTGTACTGACCGTGGGTATGTGTCGGCCTGCACTGATGTGTGTCCCGCAAATGCCCCACTTTGGCCATTTGAAAAGGTGGCAACCCTAGATGTAAGCGGCTATGCAAGCGAGTATGCCCGACTGTAAGTGGCAGTGATTCAACGGTATGGGAAATGTAAATAAGCATGTAGGTGTATTTGCATGTGTATGTACAGACCGATTTATATATATATATATATATATATATATATATATATATATATATATATATATATATATATATATACACTCACACACACATATATGTATATATATATATATATATATATATATATATATATGTCGATACGAAGAATGAACATGGTCACAATATAGCAGTCATAACGAATGTGAAAGGAAACAGCAGTGGAAATCCTCATAATATTTAGTGTTGTTATATATCAGGATAGCCATAGATGAGCACACCTCTGCATCCCCAACCACAGGTAGGATGCTAAAAGTGGAACGAACGATCTCCCTGTGCTAAGGCTGACATTGAACTAGGTACAGGGCAGTCCCGATCCCCATTCAGGTAAGCCTAAACCCGGATGACCATATGAACACCCTGACAATCAAACGCACGTATGTGCCAGGACTATAGGCTTTGGAGGTCTGAATATCCTCGGAGTGAGTCAACATACAGCACGGGTCCAGAGCTGTAGGGAATAGGGAATGGTGCATGTGTAGTAGTGCGGTTTTCCCAACAGGAAAATAGATGCCTGCTGTGTAAGGTAAGTGATGAGCCATGTGTTCGGGTAACAATGAACCATGGGCATACATATACATGAAGCAGAACACCAACAGTGTAGTGGTTAGAGCATCCGCCTAACGAAAAGGCATTCACGGTTCAAGTTCGACAATAGCACATATCATTTTCCTTGTGGAATGAATGTTGCTCTGCTGTAAAGCCGACATTTAAACATGTAAAGGTGAATGTGTGTATCGCATAGGACTGTTAACCAGATCCTTTCAATCAAAGTGGTGCTGTCATAATGTATAAGGCACAAGTAAGCACAAATAAGTGGCAGTAAACCTATGTAACGCACAGTAAGCAGAGGCAAGTGCGCCTGCGTGGGTGTAAGCAGCTCCCAGCATAGGAAATGTATGTTTGTATGTACAGATGATATATATATATATATATATATATATATATATATATATATATATATATATATATGTATATACACACACACACACACACACACACACATATATACGTGTGTATAGATATATATCTACATACATGAAATATATATATATATATATATATATATATATATATATATATATATAAAGAATGGACATTGTAACATTAAAGCATACACAAGGGATGAGAAGGGAATCAAGAGTAATGTTGGTATTATATAGTGCTAACAGCGTATGTCATAAAAAGCTGCCCAGGAGTGAGCAGAGCACCACTACTCACACCACAGGCAGGGTTTTACCAGTGGGAGCAACATCATTGAATTGCTAGGTCTACTTTACACACATACGGAATGTAGTCCCATGCTGGGACCTCCAAAAATTGGAAAGCACATATGGCCGGATTCCATAATCCCAGGAAACACAAGTATGTGCAAATATACATGGCGGGAGACCCTGTGAATACACGAGGTGGGACAAAATGTGTGTAGGGCCCCAAAAGCTCTGGAGAGGGCAATGTGTAAAGGTGTGTCATGGCTGCGATAACAAGTGGATAATGGATGTTACGAGTGTAAATTCAACACGGGTGGGGTGGAGGAACTATGGGTATGCAATTATGGATCCAGGCATGCTAGGGTTGGATGGGCCGGTTCTAATGGACCACCCTGTGGAGGTCAGCTAGGTCGTAATAGGTATATATGTATACTCACATGCAGACAACAGTATGTTGAAGTACAAATTCTGTAACACATACATTCCATTTGTTGACATAAATAATAGGAATGTCCCCATACAAACATCGACAGTAGATGGAGTAATAGGCTGTGCAGAAGAGGGATGGGTCGAATCACACTATCACTTTCCAGTTACCATCGGTAATCCGTACATGAACATATAGCGACATCTGTCCACTGTATATCGTGCTACATACCGATTACAAGATAACTGGAGTGAAGTGTCGGTGTTATAATGAATAAGGCACTAGTAACTAGTATGCTTGTGAAGCATATATAAACACCATTACGCATGTGTAAGTGCGTATGAGTGGGGAATGTATTGACAAGCAGATATATATATATAAATATATATATATAAAATCATATATATATATATATGTGTGTGTGTGTGTGTGTGTGTGTGTGTGTATCTATATATATATATCTATCTATATATATATATATATATATATATATATATATATATATATATATATATATATATATATATATATATATATCTATACACACACAAATATATATATATATATATATATATATATATATATATATATATAGACAGCAAGATATGAATATACATGTATGAATACATATGCAGATATATCTGTATATATTAATGTAAATAGATATATGTTACAGTAAATATACACATGTATATACCTAGGTTATGTTACAGCAGTTACAGGTAACATATGTTCAGGCCGGGCATATGTTGTTAGGAGGTCCAATCAACAAACGTCTACCTCCCTCCCCCCCCCCAGCTAGGCCGGTGATACATACAGACACGCAATAAAGGTAAATACAACACTGCTTCCCAGACCACCGGCAGGAAACCACCAGTGGGAGAGATCTACAAGGTCTGCACTTTAAACATGGACAGCGACGTCCCTTGTGGGACACCAAAAATTCGACTCTTCCAGGCAATGCGAGTAAAGACTACTGCGACCAGGATGTAGCTGTACATGGAACAGTAGGTTGTGCAAGCCTGATAACACATGGGTTGACACAACGTACGACATGTGTCCCAACATGGTGAGAGTGAGCAGTGTGTAGGGTTGTGTTCATATCTCACCTGTGCCCACAGTAAGGATGAGTGGCAGGTAGGGGAACTATGGGTATGCGATTATGGGCCTAGGCGTGCAGGTGTTGGCTGGCGGACATGTATTAGGACCGGTCCGTGGGTGTAAGTAATATTCCAGTGTGGGTATAGCAGATGCCCATACCGCCCAAACCTTAAGAGCACATCTACTGGACAGTCCGTAAACCATTGGGGGAACACATAGGGACCATATCATTGAACTGTCCCCGATTACCAGGGACGTCCATGATTACGAATCAGAATCTAACACAGTCCCAGCTAAACCCTCCTAGAACTAGTGATATTAGGAGGAAAGGTGGCGGAATACATGTAATGAATAATGACAACATGTAAGAGTCCTAAACAGTATGTATCTCAGAAAATGTGTATGAATACATATGTGCTCAGGGTCTGCAGTGTGTCAGGTTAATAGCACCAACCTTCTAAATGTGTCCCTGAGGTCATTATGCAGTGTTCCTGATTCAGTGTTCCTTCTTCCCCATTCATATGAGAGGTCTGATAGTGAGAGAAAGCGCATGTTCTGCTGACTACCTTAGAAAGTTGATAGATTAATAGGGTTGTGGTTACCACCTGTACACCTTTGCGAAGGACACTCCCCTTTGGGCAGTTGTGTCCTGCAAAATAACTGTAATTATGGCAAATGTCCTGTGATTTAGGACAAAGATTACCTATATTGTCTGTAGTAGTTGCATAAAACAATTATTTTGTACCTGAAACACCTACATGTTATAAGTAACAGTATAAGCAACTACAATGCTACAAGAGTAACCTTTTATTTAGACAAAACAGTGAAGTACTCCCCTTTCTTCTGGCTGTGGGTATGTGTTGCCCTGCAAAGTCTGACATCTCTACATACAGGTCCTATAGGGTTGCCACCTTATCCAAATGGCCAAAGTGGGACATGTTCTGTAGAAATGTCAGACTTTCCAGGACAAAACATACCTGCAGCCGTGCATTGTACAGGATTATACTTATTTGCACAAATAAAAGCTTAGTCTAGTTACATTTGAATTGCTTATGCTACTTCACATAACATATAGAAATTTCATAATATAAAATAACTGTTTTATGCAACTATTAATGAAACATAGAATATAATAATGTCCTGTAATCAGGACATTTGCTATGTCTTGATTATTTTCGCAGTGTCCCTCGCAAAGTGGGACAGGTGGTAACCTTAAAGTCCCACCTTGGCCAATTGAAAAGGTGGCAAACCTATAATAGGTATGCGGTAGCATGACTCCGCTGACAGATGTGGCTCCCACAACCCAACTACTTGTCTGTATTGAAGAGTCTCGGTTCCCATGTATCAGCCAGACAGGAACAGATTGTATGTGGAACACACAAATATGATTAATTCACAAGGTGGGAGCAGATTGTATGAGGAACACACAATTAATATGATTAATTCACTGGACAGGCCGCTGATTCCGTACAGTCTAACGCCATGCCATCACCTAGTGGGTAGCCATTCCCAATACTGTAGTCATGTAGTCCGATGTGATAGGCATCACAAGGTGGGAGCAGATTGTATGAGGAACACTCAAATATGAATGATTTACTGGACAGGCCACTGATTATGTACAGTCGAACGCGATGCCGTCGCCTAATGGGCAGCCAGTCCCAATACTGTAGTCATGTAGTCCAATGTAATAGGCATCACAAGGTTAATATTGTGGTCCTCGCTCCCACCCAGGAGTGTGAGTGACAGATGCAAGCACCAATGTCAGTGCATTTGCAAGTGTGGGTGTAAGCGTGTTTGGCTACCAGTATGCGATTATTGCACTGGTAAAGCAATGTAGAGGC
Organism: Protopterus annectens; assembly: GCF_019279795.1. NCBI lineage: Eukaryota > Metazoa > Chordata > Ceratodontiformes > Protopteridae > Protopterus > Protopterus annectens. The sequence goes on along the minus strand of NC_056743.1, from coordinate 363,485,708 downwards.
TAACCGAGTGTAAGAGGCTGTAACCAGAGGTCAGCAGTGCTTAACACCATGCAAACCCGCTCCCAACTGCTTTAATGTGCCTTAATCCCTCCGTATCCAATGGGCTTGTTCTGCCCTGCAACCAAATAAACGTCCTTTGCAAGGGTCGGAGCCAGGACCCTGCGCACACAGCTAATGTGTATTACCAATACGTCATGGCAGATATACAGTCAACGGGCAGTACCACAAACATATCATACAGCGCAGTCATTCAACAGTACAGGAATGTACCCCATCATGTAGATGTATATGTGAGTGTTTATGTCCAGCATATAGGTACATACATATATAGAGATCTATCAGGAACATACCATGTGGCAATAAAGCATTACAAACGAATGTAACGGGAAACACCAGCGATGCCTGTATTATGTAGTTGTGCTGCTCTATGTGATCACAAGACACCCTCAGGCAGACATGTGTCGTCATACACACAAATAGGTGTACATTGGCCATATACATCATTCTGCGCATTGTAATGTGCATTAACACAACAGTACCTGTCCAATCATTATGTGTGAACAGTACTCTTGCAAGGTGCTGTGTGCAACATCATCATCATCATAAAGGTAAATGGGGCAACCATAGAGGTACCGGTAATGTTGTGTGTACAGTGGGGTCATCCTCATCACATGTACCTGGACCATGTAGGAGTGATGTGCATACCAGGATCGTGCACCTGAGGGACAGGGGTGAGGATAACAGGAGTATGTTGTGATGCATATTACAAGGGTTTCATGTGTCCAGTGGGCACATGTGTGTAATGGACAGCTATGTATAGGGCAGATGTTGTCCTTATGGATTGGCCTTATGTGTCCATAGGTGAGAGTCAGATGTTGGGGAAGGAGTGTAGGTATGCCCGTGGAGGATAGGTAGGATCACAGAAAAGACAGCATACAGGGTTGCTATATGACACACATGACGGGGATACACCCTGGATGGGGATGGGTCTTCGGCATTCAAAAGCCCATGGGAACAGTGGGACAGAGGTCCCCAGCCATGGGCAACTGCCACTGCACCTACACAGCTGCAAAGGAGGCAGTGCTGGGGGCTGTCCAGGAGGGGCAGCATCACCCTGTAAATGTGACACTTCACCCTTGAACTGGAGTATCTGGCTTCGTAACCCCTTAGGGAGCCACCAACGCAACACATCTGGGACCGCATGACAGCAGATATGTACCTGCACATGCTCCATTCTCAGTGGTGGTACCACCAGAAGGTGGTGCAGAGCCAACAGAGGTTGATGTCTATGGCTGGGCCCCACATGTGACAGTGCCTGGTGCCATGGTCAGCTGAAGTGGGACAGGAGGTTCTGCCGGGACCTCCCAACCCATTCAGCCTATGGTGTTGGGTTTTAAACCCACATGTAGCTTAGTGATAGACAACAGCATACAGGATTACCTATGACAGTATGCAAAGATATCGCCAGCAACCCAACACAACAGATGGTATACATTTGCAGAGGGAGCACAACACATGCATATATACTGCATGTCAACTGTACAATGTGTAGTAGACGTGTGACCACAGCTATGAACAGTTGCCCATCATTGGCTTGTCACTGGGAATCCCACACAGTGACTGTCATACCACTGTCTCATGTGACACATGTCCAGTCAGGGATGCAATGGCAGTAACACATCCCTATCATCATGTACTGTCCGCAATCCTCACACCATACTTCTGCTGTGCACAGATGTGTGTTCAGTGTGTAACACAAGAAACAAATGGTTGCACACACTGACCAGTTCACAGATGGCCCTACAGATGGGGGTCCCTCATGAACAGAGTACTGTCATGTCTGTATTATAACATGCAGAATAGCCATTACCACACACACATGTTAAACAGGCAGTAGTCTCATTACAGCATAGCTACACTTACATGCTGTAGTCATGTGTGGCACATCACCCTCCTGTCTTTAGGCTATTTCCCACTGTGGAAAATGATTGAGGTACATCCAGATATCAGCTGTGATGCTGTGTCAGAACACCACATCCAGGTACCACACACAGCGACTGTCATGGCCAGATAACAACATGTTTCCCTAGATAGTGTACTGTGTTTATCATGCAGATGGCTATGGGAACACCATCCCAGCTGTACCACATGCAATCAGCTAGAGGAGGACTGCAATAGGTGCAGAGCCCATCACCTGACCATTTCCATCACTTACAATACACATGCTGCTGCTGTGCAGGTGTACACCTTCACATCCATCAGAGAGTGTGTGTGTGGGACAGGCAATGTACACCAGGGAAGGGCTTGGAGACTTAACTATAAGCATCATCTGCCACATGTCGAACAGTACAGGGGTAAAACCCCTGACTACTCATTACTGTTACATGTGTGCATGACATTACTACATGTGCCACAGAGGCGACATGTTGCTGTGCTGTAAGAACATGTGTGTAGGTGAGTGACATCTGCAACAGATATAGTAGACATACATTAGGTGTGGCACACATGTCTGTCCATGTGAACGGATGCCATTGTCACCACAACCACACTCTCTAAAGGACACGCATTGACACCTTTGCTAGGGCCACAAATACACAAAGTAACTACTTAATTTGCCACACTGCAGTAATGCACAGGTCCACATGGGATATCTGGAGATTTTATGGGCTAGGGCATGTGAAAGTGCTTGACAACTGTTGGTATGCCAATGAGGTTTATACTGGAAGTGACTGTGGTTGGAAGCATCATAACCCACAAGCAGACACAGTGTACCAGTACTGGCATGCAGGTATGCATTGCTCCATGGGTGTGTAGTGTTTGGCTGTGCTAGATGGCAGTACAAGGCTGGGTGAGGGGTAATTCTTGGCATTGCGTCACCTGACAATGGTGTGTAGTGCAGGGGTGTAGTGTCTGCAATGTCCCACACACAGATGGGTACTGCATTATCTGGCCTGACATCCTGGTTACCAATGTGTAGGGCCATAGCTTTGCAATGCATGCCATGTCTTTGTTTGATAGTCCTTCACATGGACATTGCCTGGGATGTGCATGTCCCACAATACTGTACAGTGACATGTACATGTGTACCTGGTTTGGCAGACACATGTTGTGTACACAGCCTATTATACCCCGATATGCCAATACTGGCCTGGTGTGGCGAAACCTGCTTATAGTGAGCAGGTTGGCCCTGCACCTGCATGGATAGTATGACACAGGTATTCCGTGGTGTCAGTGGCATGGGTTCATACAGGGCACATGTGTACAGCATTGTCTGGCCTTTGTGGATCACATTTAATGGCATCACATATGTTGTAGGCATTCAGTGTGGAACATAGTGAAGGCACAATGTCCACATATATTTGCCTATTGTACCTCTGTACAGGGTGCCATGTCCTCTGCAGGCCACTGCATTCACACCATGCCTACTATCTGTCCTCAATGTGCATGGTACTAGCAACATAGTGAGATATCCTAGGCAAGTTTGTTTGTGCATGGCACATGGGTGCGGGACATATACCGGGTACTAGTAGGGCTGCATACTTAGTTCACCAGGCCTTTTGCCAGATGTATGGGTATGGCTTGCCAACACAGTCCCGTGGCTGACTGACAGCTGTACTCCTCATGAGGTGGACAATGTGTCATAAGATGGATACCATATAGGAAATCTACAAAACCTGCTCCCAAACATGTCCAATGGTAAGACAATCACGGCCACCTCTACACAGGCTCTGACAGACAAACACACACTTGCCATGTCCTGTATACAAACCCCTTACCGTATCACACTGTAGCAATATGCATTCAGGACACGCGCTACAGTGAATACTACAAAGCACTGTACTTGTCTCATGCAGGCAGACACACACACACACACACACAGTTGGCATATCTGGGATTAGAACACCGACCTAACTACTTTACTACACTACAGCATTACGCAGTTACAGAACACGCTACCGAGATTACTGTGACACAGCACTCCCAGAAGTGTGACATCATCATCCTTGCCAAACGTGGGTATAAAAAATGTATGGAGTGTGAGCAGTCTAAACGCATTACTCAGTCCTCAGGCAAACGGACACACACACACACACACACACACACACACACACACACACACACACACACACATACGGCAAGTGTGGGACTAGAACACCAACCTAACTACTTTATTACACTACAGCATTAAGCAGTTACAGAATGCGCTACCGAGATTAATGGGACACAGCACTCCCAGAGGTGTATTTGTAGATGGGTGACATCATCAGCCTTGCCAAAGGTGGGTATAAGAAATGTATGGAGTGTGAGCAGTCTAAACGCATTATGCAGTCCTCAGGCAAATGGGGAGACACACACACACACATGGCAAGTGTGGGACTAGAACACCAACCTAACTACTTTATTACACTACAACATTAAGCAGTTACAGAACATGCTACCAAGATTACTGGGACACAGCACTCCCAGAGGTGTATTTGTAGATGGTTGACATCATCAGCCTTGCCAAAGGTGGGTATAAGAAATGTATGGAGTGTGGCGGTCTAAAAGCATTACTCAGTCCTCAGGCAAACGGACACACACATACACACACACACACACACACACACACACACAAGGCAAGTGTGGGACTAGAACACTGACCTAACTACTTTATTACACTACAGCATTACACAGTTACAGAATGCGCTACCAAGATTACTGGGACACAGCACTCCCAGAGGTGTATTTGTAGATGGGTGACATCATCAGCCTTGCCAAAGGTGGGTATAAGAAATGTATGGAGTGTGAGCAGTCTAAACGCATTACTCAGTCCTCAGGCAAATGGGGAGACACACACACACACACACACACACACACACACACACACACACACACACACACACACACACACACACATAGACACACACACACGGCAAGTGTGGGACTAGAACACCAACCTAACTACTTTATTACACTACAGCATTACGCAGTTACTGAACGCGCTACCGAGATTACTGGGACACAGCACTCCCAGAGGTGTATTTGTAGATGGGTGACATCATCATCCTTGCAAAAGGTGGGTATAAGAAATGTATGGAGTGTGGCGGTCTAAAAGCATTACTCAGTCCTCAGGCAAACGGGGACACACACACACAGCAAGTGTGGGACTAGAACACCAACCTAAATACTTTATTACACTACAGCATTACGCAGTTACTGAACGTGCTACCGAGATTACTGGGACACAGCAATCCCAGAGGTGTATTTGTAGATGGGTGACATCATCAGCCTTGCCAAAGGTGGGTATAAGAAATGTATGGAGTGTGAGCAGTCTAAAAGCATTACGCAGTCCTCAGGCAAACAGGGAGACACACACACACATACACACACACACACACACACACACACACACACACACACACACACACACACACACACACACACATGGCAAGTGTGGGACGAGAACACCAACCTAACTACTTTATTACACTACAGCATTACGCAGTTACAGAATGTGCTACCAAGCTTACTGGGACACAGCACTCCCAGAGGTGTATTTGTAGATGGGTGACATCATCCTTGCCAAAGGCGGGTATAAGAAATGTATGGAGTGTGGCGGTCTAAAATCATTACTCAGTCCTCAGGCAAATGGACACACACACACGGCAAGTGTGGGATTAGAACACCAACCTAACTACTTTATTACACTACAGCATTACTCAGTTACAGAACGCGCTACCGAGATTACTAGGACACAGCACTCCCAGAAGTGTATTTGTAGGTGGGTGTCATCATCTGCCCTGTCAAAGGTGGATATACAAATTGTATGGAGTGTGAGCAGTCTAAAAGCAATTTACAGTTCTCTGGCAAACGGGGACTGACATACACACATGCCAGTGGTGGGAACGGAACACCTGCCTATTTACATATTACTATTACAATACTACATACTTACGAGTAGTGCCACACAGACTACACATTTCAAGGCTGTCATTATGACCTTCTATGAATGCGGACATCAACAGGGATGCTGGCAGTTAAGATGTACATACCTGTGAACCTGTGTGTTTAAAGTAGGAATCCATCCTGACCTGGAGTATGCCCATCTGTGGAATGGACGACTACTACCACTATACAGAGTTACAATGGCCATGCCAATACACAAAGGCACATAACTGACACAAGGTGTCACTGGGCATGCTCACACACTTAGTAGCACAGGGCTGTTCGGAATGCACTATGTGTCCATCTACACAAGGATATACTGGGCATGCTCATACACTTAGTAGCACGGGGGCATGCTCACACACTTAGTAGCACAGGGCTGTTCGGAATGCACTACTATGTGTCCATCTACACAAGGATATACTGGGCATGCTCATACACTTAGTAAACATGAAAGGCCACAGTGGCCATGCTATTACAGGTAGACATAAAGAACACATTGTAATGGGCTCTGGTGTTAGTAGTTGTCATTGTTAGCAGGAACACTGCTATACAGATAATTGACACGGGTCTTTTACACAATGTCTGCTGTCATTCTGGGATGACATGGCTGACAGTAGACAGGCCTTTGACACATATCACATGCATCCATGATTCAAGGGAGTGGGGATAATACCCAAGTCGCATCTGCCCACACAGTGCCATTCCAAGGCAATTGTCCTAAGCACAGGATAACTCCCTGACACCTACAGGACAACTGCATTGTTTTCCTATGCTAACCAGTGCTAGATGTGTAGCGCCCATAATCACAGCTGGTCACTGTAGACCCAACAATGGGGAGTACTGACATCTGTGCAGTGAGGAACACCTGTCTGATGGCTGATGGCTCTGTAGTACACAATAGCACTACCAACATATACCTCAGAACCTAACACTACTACCATATACGTCAGAACCAGACATGTGGGCCATAACACATGTACGGACTGCTCCAGGTGGTGTCCCCACATACATAAAGGCCACTCACATGTACTGACTGGTACCCCCACGAAAGGCATCATAGATGAGTCATGTACAGGACACAGAGTCACATGCTGCATTCTAGGATGTAAACCTCAGACACCACCATGCCCCTCAGACCACCAACACGCATCCATACATGTTGTAGGACATATAAGTGTACACCACCATGTGACTCTTGACCTGTGTACTGTACCAAGCTCTACATCAACTGTAGAGAGCACCCATGTACTGACACAGTTGCATCATGTGTTATGCCATGCAATGATACCACTGTCTGTAACCAGGTCAGCTGTACACATACCAGGGGCCCTCAGTACATTCCACCATTAGCAAATGACTGTTGCTGTAAACCATTACACACCCTCATGTATGGATATGACATACATGTACTCGCCCTGACTATGTACATGCCACACACACATACACATCATACATGTAAACAGCATAGCTGCTGTTGTCCTTTGTGCAAACAGGTGGCTACAGCCATTACACACATGCACATGGAATGTAGGTCCATAGCTGCTGAATGCTAACAGTACATAAGGTGTGATATCAATGTTGATAGAGGTAACATTCCCTCTGTACCGGTCACCCATTACACCAATCATATCATACAACAGTCCATGTGTCATGTATGTCATTACACATGTCCACCAATTGCAATGCCTACAAACATGCCCAAATATCAGGATTGTAGGACCTACACACCTGTACACGTAATGTTGTGCATTCAGATAACATGCGTGTATGCTGAATGTACAGAAAGATGTACCTCAGGTATGGACAGATGTGTGGAAATAACTAAGTGGTGGGGCATCTTTGCAGATGGATGTTTGCTGTGAACAGCACACAGGTGTGTCACTAGTGGTCCTATAATAACCTGCGTAACCGGTAAGCACTGGTTTTGTTAATTGAAGGACATAACACACAACTTAGACAGCGGTCAGCGTGACAGCAAAGGTAGATCACTTGACACCTGTTAATAGTTAAGACGTCCCGTGTGCATATATCAGCACTGTTGCCACAGGAAGTACAGTTTGTAATGCATGCAATACTGCTGTATATCTGTCATACATATCATGAGCTAGGCAGGTCTGAGATTCACAGTACTGGTATGTGTAGTTGCGTATGTGTCCATATATGTCACGTATGGTTGGGAATACATCTCAATTGTTACTCACTCTCCTGTACACTAGTGTACACATCTGTACAGACTGCAAAGTAGAAAGCAGGACATAGGCAGGGGCATGTATCTCACACATGTGAGGTATCTGTATGTGCGTGACATAGGTGTATTCAATACTGAATGCCACAGTGTGTGTATGTAGGGCTGTCTGGTCCCTGGGGTGAGGATGTATGTTACCATACTGAACTGATAAGACCCCTCCCCCATCCAGGTGATGCATTCTACTATCTGTGTTGATGTCCACGATCTGAGGCCATACTGACTACCTGTACATGTGTCTTCTCTGTGGCGCGTCATGTAGGTGCACAGTACTGTAATGATAATTTGCACATAGGCAGGGGTCCTCATCTCACCAGTAGCAACTGTGTGCGAGTGTGTGTTACTATGTCGGTGAATCCGCGAGTGTGTGGGTGTGTTACTGTGTCACTGAATATATGTGTATCAATACCTGAGTGTGTGGGTGCAGTTGTTTGTTGGCATCCTGTCATGGGAATGTGTATTACTGATTCCCAATGAGGCATCACACTTCCCACTGGCCTCTACCTTTGTAATCAGCTAGACCACTCTCTTACCTCACCACTCCATTTAACTGTACCTGTGATGTCACCCTTTATGTATGTCACATCTGTAGCCACAGTAGCTTAATACACAGCTATCATGCTCTTGGATCAGTAGACATATTTGGAACGTGGGACATTCTCACTGGTATGTGGCAGCTACATGGTGCATGCTGGTATAGTCATACATACCTGTGAGTAGTCAACATTGAATTATGGGACACTAACTGCAAACACTGACATCCACCATCATGTGCAATTAGACCTGAAGGAGGACAGCAGAACATCATGACCAACATGCAGTTACTGTTGTTACACAAGACACATAAGGTTAACAGTACGAAATGCATTGTACACCTGTAGTACATGGTATTTCTGCTGCCTGTCAACAGTACTCAACAATTGTAAACTACACTTATCTTCCTAGTATGTTCACCCTGTGCATCAGACCATATGAGCATGTCCCTGCACCGATGGCCTGGATGTCAGGGATGGGGCACAGGCATCATCATATGCACAGGGTGATAATGTTTGCCAGAGGCCTAGGCTGCATCATTGGATGACATCATGTGTGTGGGTTAGGCCCTTTGATCTAAATGGGCGTGTGTGGATGTTATGCATGTGTGTGTTGCAGTGCCCTACATATGTTTCCAGTGTGCGAGTGTTTGCATGCACACAGTTCTGCCATGTGGCTGGCCTACACAGGGGTATTATTGACAGCTGCAGACTGTACAGGTGAGGTTTTACAGTTCACGGTGTCTGGCCACGGACATGTGACCTGTGTCTGCCAGGGGTTGCACGGGCACTACCAGGCAGAGGTGCAGATTTGGTACTGTCTGATGTCACTTGTCCACTGGAACCGTGTCCCTGTTGGGACCATCCCAGGCCATGTGCACGTGGCCTGTTGTGTCGTGGACAGCACAGCACCAGATGCACTGCTGCTGCTACCGCCACTATGGGAGCAGACATGTGAGGTAGCTCGTACATGTAGACCTGAAACAGGTGATATAGCAGGCCTACGTCCACGTGCCTGATGCCTCACTCCTACCTGATGTTCCAACACAGACAGTTCACACTCATGGATTGTCATGCCACGGTCAAGGACTCCAACCATGTCACCCAACCATCTATCCAAAGCTTCAGCAATCTGCTGTTGAGCATTTACCATTGCCTGGATGTTGTTGTTTAAAGAATGGACAGCAGCCCTCTGAAGCCTCTGATCTTCTCTGTTGTGCCATTCAGCACATGCCTGTGCCTCCATTACAGCCTGAAACATGCATCCGGTGACACCAGCTGCTGCACTCTGTCTTGCAGGAGCATGTTGGCCAGAGGTCCTCCTATGAGCAGCACTGGCCACGTGCCTGTGTGGGACACCACCAGTCAGTTGGCTGACACCATGGTGTGCAGGCACACCTTTCATAGCCCCCACACTTTCCTGTTCCAAGCTACCACGCGCCAACTGTCCTTCCTCTATGGCCACTGGTGATGGGGTATGTGCAGGCATGGGATCTGTGTCCAGGGATGAGGGGGATATAGCTGGAATGGCAACCACTGGCACAGTTTCAGCCCCTGACAACTCTGCCTGTGACTCAAACATACGTTCATCATCACTGCTAGAGTCTGTGGGGACACTAATATCAGATGTACCACAGGAGGGCAATGTACCTACATCACCTGTGAGGGCAGACAAGAACTGTACATTACATTCTATACAATAGACACACACACACACACACACACACACACACACACACACACACACACACACACACACACAGACACACACGCATGTGATATGACAGAAAGCATGCAACATGCACATGATGTGGCAGATGGCATGCAGCACAGACAATAATAGTGGTAGTTATCATACATCCCTGGGTTGCACACAACAGCATGCATGTGTCATAGCAGACGGCATGCAAATTACACAATCATAGTAGTAGTTAGCATACATCCCTGTGTTACAACATGTAGACCAGCACAGGTTAACAGTACACCTGCCTGATGTGTGGCATATGACCTTGACAATCACATGTAGTATGACACATGATCTGCTGACGTGTCAATGACATGCATACATGTTTAACACAATGGTGCCCTGTCAAATATACACTGGGGCAATGGTGTCCCAATGCAGTGTTGTCTGTGCGCCCTACAGATATACTGCACATATAGCTGATGTGCATGGCCATTGCAGGGAATCATGAGGCATCTCTATTGCTATGCAGTGTGAGTTACAGACACAGTTCATAGCCATGACTATGTTCAGATACAATGCATATATACTATGGAATGTGACCCACATCACTGAGGTGTATACGCACTAAACCATGATGTGAAAGTTGTGACACAGATCACTGATGGGTATACAGATGACACCCCTGCACATCTGCAACCATATTGCTGCTGCCTGGCAACTATGGCCAGACATGGTGAACACATCGGTACACCATGTCCCACATGACATCTGTGTACCTCACACACACACACACACACACACACACACACACAAACACACACACGAGGAGCAAGTATGACATTGATGTCCGACACCAGCAAGGGGAATGTACTGTATCTCTGGGCTGATTTGGATACTGTACAGGTGACTGCTGTCATGTCGTGACACCCTCAAGATGTTCAACACATCTTATGTGGTGGATTGATGTTACATCTACACAAGATGTGCACAGGCCTGTAGGATGTCTAGTGTTCCACATCTACAATATAACCATTGCACAAAGGCCAAAGTTGGACCATGTGTAGCCATTGTACGACAGGGTGTACACACAAGCACATCACGTCTACTGTGTGTGTTGTTCCATGTCTCTGGACATCCTCCATGGCCATGTGTGTACATGTGTAGGCCAAATTATTGTGACGGGCATCTATTTCACATGTCTGTGTTGTCCCATATGGCATATACCCATAGATGTCATATGCTCCACCGACGACAGGGTTATGCAGACAAAGGGTGGTATGTGGGATATGTTTTCAGGTTAGGTAGGCTGTGTTGCAGCCAGGCCACTAGATGTCATGGACATGTCAAGATATCACATAACATTGTGTGATATTCATAGCAAGGCTATGATTCACACCAGTGAATCCTGTGGGCTGACCATACTCCAGCCCACTGTGTAGTCCTGTTTGTATTCCCCACGTCTAGTTCTGATCTGTAGTACATGTCCCTACAGTGGACAGCACCTCCACCATTGTATGCACAGCTGTCCACACATCTGGCAATGACAGTTTGTGAGGATACATGTTGGTGAGATGATTCACATAGTTTGCAAGTGTTGCACATGGGTAGGCATTGTGATGCATTGCAGGTCCAATCTGTATATTGTGACAGGACCATACATTATGTGTACATGCTGTAAATGGCCACATGGCAGATAGATCTGTGCATTACAATTCCTGATAAATATTAGCAGTCTCACCTGCAAAGGGCTGCTGTCGCAGTGGAAAGCCAGAGGTACCTAAATAGGAGTAACACAGCAGTATGAGCATTATCCATGCCTGTATAATGGCTACAGGGTGCAATGTGCATGTTAACACATACAACAGTACATTAGACTATACTATGGTGTTTGCACATGTGTGCATACACAGAGTAGCATGCTATAGTATGCGGCATGTGTGTATACATGCCTTACATATGATGTTACATTACATATTGTACAGTGACACATGCAACTATATGGAATATGGTTGTTATAGGTACAGTACTGATTTACCAGACACCTCCAGGCTCAGTGGTTGAGAGACACCCACCTCCACAATATCGGCTAAGGCTTGTGGATGTGGTTCTGCAGGTGTTCCCAGGTTGGCCAGTAGCTCTGCGGTACGTGTGAGTGGGGGCTGGGTTGGTGGTCCACCACCTGTTGCACTTTGTTCCCTGGCGATTGCATTTGCACTCTGTTTCACCCATCTAATGAGGTCTGTACAGTGTCTGCGCACCTGCTGGTATGTGTGGTTGTGGCCACCCACATCATTAACCCTCCTGCGAAGTTCCATCCACAGGGCATCCTGCTGCTGTACATCCTGTGGCACATGGCTGAACAGGATATCATGATTGTCAAGTAGGTATGAGATGAAGGCCTCATTCACCAAGTGGGTAAAAGAGGGTAGCCTTGCACACAGCATACCTGGAAGACATAATGATGGAGACAGGTCACAGTAACTCACAGAAACATACAAATCTACAGCTGAACATACATGTGTATCACATTTATTACATTTAAATAGTTGTATTTACAAACCTACATGACACTGATGTGTTTGTGTCACACACGTGACACTCAATGGTGAGTGGATATTATACTCATATATGTATGTGTGTCACCTGATTACATTTCTCATACTCCATGTGGATGCTGTCTTGATGTGGGCATGTCTGTTTGCCTGTACTGGTGTTCCTACCTATCAGCACATGGCTGGATGTGTCCACATTAATGCTGTCGACCTTGATGCAGTGTATATGTCACATATAAACACTTACACTGCCTTAACAGACATGACCTGTGACCCTGCAGACTTGCTCACATAAGGTTTTACATGTATGTGTTCTGCCATATACATCAACACGGCACTGTACAGCAATTCAACACCCTGCCATGTATCACCTGTGTTGCACAAGTGATACACATGGGACACTGGCTAGCCAGATGGTATTTGCAGGGATGGATATCAACTGTAGCATATACAGTCAAAGTCAACTAGTGGGCTATATACCATGGGCCATGTATGAATCTAGAATGAAAGGTTACCTGGCAGTAGCCGACAGGCAGGTCTGTGGGGACAGGTGGATCAGTGGCACATTACTGATCCACAGGGTTAATGATACATTTACCATACGGTCATCACACCATGTCTGAGAGGGGAGCGATGTGCAGCTTTGACAGACAGGAATGCATAGTATGGCAAGACTATGTAAAGTTTATGAGACAAGGATCTGTCCAGCATGTGGAAGGTGGATGTCCACGAAGTATGTGTTTGAGATCAGGATGTGTACGTGTAGCATGTCCAACATGACTGGGTTGTACATGGATTTATTCAGGGTATGCATCATGCTACATAGTGGAGATGGGGAATGGGAAGGCAGGTGTAGGCCATCTGCACATGGCCAATACCTCTTAAAGGAAATATGTGATCTGATATGGGTCACTTGAGTGTTGTATATGGCTGGACAATGATCTCTAAATTCATGGATGGCACCCTGTCATTATTAGGGTTGCCACATATGACTACCTGACAGGTATGCTGACATAGCTATCACAGGAAAGACAACTGCCCAGCTGCATCCCTTACACACAAATGTCCATTATGTTGACCGCTGTCTAAGTGGTAGTTCATTGGTACAGGGTTATTAACATAGGGGTGACAATGCAATATGTAGCTGTCAGATTGTGGCCATATGTCGCACACACCTCACCCATAAAGCCCCTTCTGTATGTTGTCCACAACACTCCTGAGTCGGCTATTGCTCCTAGGTCATAGTCTTTCACATACTTCAATAGGCAGATGCCTTCTGTTTGTCTGTGAGGTATGGGCTACAATGAGGGGGAATCCAATTCATTAACCCTGACATACTGTAGCTGCCACTGGTGTAATGAGCATGTATTATTCAGACACCTTCTGTAGTGTTGGTTCTGCCAGCAGTCCCATTGCAAAACACTCCTGTGACATAGGAATGTACATCTAGTATACAGAGTGTAGGTGGTACACAGTATGGGTGATGATGTCCTATGCAGTGTGACATCAACCTTACTGTCATCTACATCTGTACTGCTGACATCAATTATTTGATCAAGGTTCATGGCCTTCCAGACCAGACTCAGCAGGGTAGTAGTGCAGTACTTCCCATTATCAGTGATGTCTCCCCCTTTGTGGGTTGTGATACCTGTTGGTGTGCACCATTCAGTGTGTACACAGCCTGACATGGAGCTATGTTTTACATGATGTGTACGTGGAGAGCATCTTGTTTTGCCATATGTGTATGATACAACCTGTGATGTGGACAGGTCCCATGTAGCCTGAGTGCAGCTTGTACCTGCATAGTTGTGGGTACAGGGGCCCTGTGGTGTACATGGATATATGCTTGTGTACCTGTTGGGGGGGGCATGTGTTTATGTTATCCAAGACCCTATCTGGATTGCTTATTTATGCTCAGCACTTGTTCAGAACTTATAAGCACTACGTAAGCTAATAATTACTATAGCACACAATCTTCCTCATTACCTAGAGGTAAACAGGTTTTGTACATACTTTTCTCACTTGCTTATAGTAAAATAGCTCTTGTACTCACTTTCCTCACTTATCTAGGTGAAAGTAATTCTATATTCAGGCATGTCCAGGAGTCAACTGCCAGTGTTCTCACCTGTCTATCTGATGAATCTGGACATCTTGAGGCAATGTACACATTGCCTCATGTACACAGACAAGCCTCTCCACCTACCACCCAACACTACAACCTGTGAGAGATGCACTCATCTTGCCAAACTGGAGATAAAGCTCTCTCCAGCCAAGCCTGACCCTGACAGTCATGTGGAGAAGGTAAACATTTGCACCACACCACACTAATCACATAGTCTCACTGAATCTACCCCACCATTAACTGGGAAAATTACTCGTGTACCAACTCATTAGCGCAATGCTTTCTGGAATTCATAATCACCAATGCCCTGGATCAACATATCCACACACCCACCAGGGGCAACAATATCTTAGACCTAGGCATTACCAACATGAGTGACCGGTGCTCCACACATGAAGTCAACTCCTCGTTGGTCTGATCCGACCATGAGCTGAACACTGTTGATATCCACATCCCGCCCCTCCTCCCATTAAGGGAACCGCAGTATAATATGTCTACAAAGCCAACTTCATGCTTCTTAAGACAGACATGGTGAACATCATGACACCCATGCAGATGGACAATACTGTTACAACTGCTGAATCCTACACAAATGCACTCTGTAAGCAAGTGCATGGATTGTGCTATCCCAATCAGAACAAAGACGCTGTACTCCTAATTAAGGAAACCAATCTGGTGGTCCCCTGCCATAAACAAACTGTGCTACAGGAGGAAGACACTGTTGCAAATGAGAGTACAATCCCATGCATGGAGGAGCTCCCTAGTCAGTCTCAGTAAGAAGTTGAGATCCCTCATAAGATCCTCCAAAGCTAGCTATGAAAACAAAACCGCCACTAATTCCAACAACAACCACAAAGCATTCTATAGCTATGTCACATATCTCGATGTCAACAACCAGATCTGCTCTGAGTTACAGCACAAAGGCATGAACATTAAAGAACCAACTGATATTGGCAACATCCTGGCAGATAGGTTCAGTGCTACCTTCCCCCCTCCCTCTCAAAGCTGCACACTCTAAAGCCAATATCACAGCATCCATGGGACCGGACAACATCCCAGGCTGTTTTTTACATGGACTTCAGAATGTACTGGCTCCCCACCTGTGCACCATGTTCAATAATAGCCACACACTGGGCTTAGTGCCCCTGAATGGTGCACAGCAACAGTTATCCCACTCCGCAAAGGTGGCACCACAACGGACCACTGGACCTATTATCCTATAAGCCTGACTAGCCTGGTCTGCAAGGCTATGGAGCACATCATGGATCTCAGTCACAGAGACATTGGGTACCTCCAAACCTTTGACCCCTCCCAGTTTGGCATTGTTAAGGGCAGACTATGGGTCCTAAACCTGGTGGACTTCTTAGGGACAGTTACCAAGGCATTAGATGAGGGTAAGGAGGTCCACACAGCCTACCTAGATCTCTCATAGGCTTTCAACACCATTCCTCCTTCTGGTATTATCAACATACCCATCCGCCTGAACATTAACCCCTACATTATGTGATGGTTTGCAAAGTGGCTCACGGAAAGAACCTACACAGTGGGAGTTGCATACCCTAGGTCCGACTGTATACCAGTTACAAGTGGCATCCCCCAGGGCTCAGTCCTAGGACCCCTCATGTTCGGTATATAATTCTCTGATGTACAGACAAGCAGAGGAGGCCTTTCGCTGAAAAGGTTTGCAGACGACTGCAAACTAGGGAACATAATTGTTACCCCAGCTGTTACAGACACCCTCTGGAAGGGTCGCACTGAGACGGATACCTGGTGTCAATATCATGGCGTCAAGCTGAATGCCTAAAAGTGCATAGTCATCCCTTTTGGATATAACTAATTACTTGTGGACTACCACATAGGTGCTAGTCCCCTACATACAGAAAAGGTAATAAGGGATCCAGGAACCCCAGTAGATAGCAATCTCTCCCTCGATACCCATAATGACAAGGTGGTTAGAATATCCTTCTACATGGCCCCCCTAATCTCTAATGGGTTCACATCCAGATCAAAGGAGGCCATTGTGACTCTCTACTCATGACTTATTAGACCCATTAAAGGATACAACACCCCATTTGGGATATACCTTGCAAGACAACTGCAACAGCTTGGAAGACCACAACAGTACCACACCAAGAGGATTACTGACCTCAAACAGATGACCTATGCAGCCCAACCTAAGAAACTCCAGCTGTATTCCGTTGCATACCGCATACTCACAGGTGATCTCTGCTTGACATACAAGGCCCATGTCCAACCCAGTATTGCTGGATATGCGCCACCTAAACAGAGGCCCCTGAGAGCCACATGCTGTAGGGGTATACACCTAACCACAATGATGACTAGGACATGCTTGATGGATAGATTCCTGACCCGGACACTCCCCATGCTTTGGAACAGGGCCCCTCACTAGCACTCTTCAAGGGAAACTTTGACGTGTGTATGGGAGACAGACATGTACCCCGAGGATCACTGCAGTGGCTCTGCTGGACAGAGGCACAAGGAACTAATGGCTCTGCCATTCAGAGGCACAGGGAACTAACCTATGGGGGTGGCGAAAGCCAACACACTCTAGCTAGGCTTATAAATACCCTTGGTAAGACAGCCTAGTACCTACCTTTGCACTTATTACATGTCCTATGTGCATAGATAGTTAACTAGCTCTTCTATTTTACTTTGCTATCATGCTGATAAACTGTCGGGTGACTAAAAGACATACGTATCCTGTTATTGTGTATTGTAAATGCCAATAGACATAACTAATGTTTGCCTAACATAACAGTAATGCTATGTAACTTGTAATACATATCTGCCTACAATACTGTACATTACACAATTATTGGCACAATATCCCACAATGCAAATCATAATTGAACAGTGGGCCAACCTTCGACATGTTATTCTCAGTAATACACCCATACATATGGCTACTGTTACAATATATCAACATATACTATCCCCTGTTATAGCACATATGTGTTGGACCAGCCCTGCCACTGACAGCGACTGGTGAGGATATTTCTGTTCAAAGCCCTTATGTAGCATCCCTTGTGGTGTATGCGGTGTTTGCCTTGTGACCTACAGCAGTACACACAAATACTACAAGCGTTACTATGCTCAACAATACATCACTACAAGATAACTGTTTCCACTATATGGATTGTGTGCACTTTAAATACTACAGAAAAGGTACTAAATACACAGACATACTGACTGTTCTACATACCTTATTATTAACCCAAGGTGTCGTTAACTGTTGATTCAATCCTTTTTAGTTTGTGTTTCAGTCTTCTTTGTAACATTCTGCTGGTATATACGGATGGTTTGAATGTGTGATAACCCATCCTTTTCTAGTTAAATATCATAACATGTGGTATCCTGACCACCAATTGGTGTTCCAAAGTAGTTAATTAGATGCACATCAACTGTGCAGCTATTCCATTAGCCGATACCATGGCAACAGTGGTGTATAACTGAGTACTCCTTTTGGGCGTTGTCCGTTTGCCTTACTTTTGAGGAAGATGGCCTGGATGTGTTGTTTGTGATGTATTTCAACAGCTATATGGAGACAGACAGAGATATATTAGCTTCATGGCTCCCGTGGATTGTGTGTAATGGCTAGACGATTTTGTTCTAAATGTAAGTACAGCTGTTATATTTCAGAACATTGCTACTTATGCAGGGTTTGTTTGTACCTGATACTTCTGCAGATGTTTAAGTCTGGCAAGGATGTTTTGGCAGCTCAAGGTCATATGGCTATGCATGAAAAGTTATGTGGTTTACAGTGTGCTCACCAGACATCCTTGATTTGGTGTACAAGTGTAGCATACTGTGTTCAAATAGGGAAGGAATTGCTAACACATCTCGGTGTACACACAACCCTCTGAAACAGAATTAGTGGAAACAAACCCTGTAACATCAGCAGCTGTTCCATTGTATAACAGCAACTATTTCACATGGGGCCATGTTAGTATGTCTCTGACAAGGTTTGTTAAGGCTTCTGCAGATGTTGTACAGTGAGTGAATGATTTGTGATGTTATTACAGTTTGTATTGTAATTTGTTTGGGTGTGCGGGTGATGTTGGTGGGTGTGCATAGCAGATGCAGGTGTCTAGGAACTGCTTTTATACATAATGTGTATGAGGGTTCCTTTCCAATTTGAACACCTATCCTTTAGTGGACTAATACTATGGTAATTGCAGGCTGATTCATTAAGGCACTGTTATGTGGTTCCTGTATAGCATGCAGGTAATGTTAGTCCTTGAATCCCTTTGGAAATACGTCAGAATGTAATAAAGTGTTGCTACATGAAAGCTGTGTATTTCTGTGATAGGTATTTGCAGTCATTGTAGTTGTGTTGGTGACTGACCCTCTTTGGCTAGGGTTGCCACCTTTTCATATGGCGATAGAGGGACATTTTTGGGACACACATCTGATTTTACAGGCCGACACCAAACCAACGGTCAGTACAAGGGATAGAACTTTCCTTTCTTGCCTAAATATATGCTTATTCTTGTAGCAGTTTAGTTGCTTATCCTGTTTCTTGTAACATGTAGGTATTTTAGATACAGAAGGAACTATTGTATGCAAGTATTACATTACATATGGGACATAATTATGTCCTACAATCTCAGGACATTTGCCATGTTTAATATATTTGGTCAGGACACAACCGCCCAAAGAGGAACTGTCCCTCGCAAAGTGGGACAGGTGGTAACACTATCATTGGCTCATGTCCATAGCACATATTTGTAATAGTGTATAGGCATATACTCTCCATATCCTTTGTTCATAAAGGTTGGTCGTGGCGGAATGTGTGATTGCTATGGTCGATGTTATATACATATATGAACACTTCAACCGCTGTATACGGGATACTTACGGAATCCGGAAACCACACAGTTCCAACGCACACAGTACCGGGCCCAGACTCCCATACCCCACATTATCGACAGCGACAGTAACTCATGAAAGTAACACAAACATGGTAAACACACAGACACACTGCTACCCACCACAACCAAACAAACCATCCTACACTACATATGAGCAGGTGGGCAAGCCCCCTACACCCCCCATGTAGGTGTTTGTGCCCCCCACACCCCCCTACTTTAATATTCTACCTCCTAGATCATGCAAACAGATGCACAAAGCTAACCCACACATTACAGTCCCAAGAAGACACACCACACCCAGAACACACACTTACACACACTACAGCCATAAGAAACACACTTACACACAGTAACCTACCTGAATCGCAACACCAGAAGCACTGACTAACTGTCCCTTAACATTGTGATTTTACACCTCGTGCATCTGGTGTTTCGGTACTGTGTTCTTTCAGACCTTAAGCCTCGGGATTACACGTGTCAGTATGTAAAGCAGTCGGTATGTGGTAGTTATCCCATTTATATGTACCTCCATGGTTATGTAGATGTTGTTAACCTATCTATATATCTACATATATATGTATATCCCCATATATTGACATATATCTCTCATTCTCTCTCTCTCTCTCTCTATATATATATATATATATATATATATATATATATATATATATATATGATGATGTGTATATATATATATATATATATATATATATATATATATATTTATATATATTTATATATATCATACACCTTTCATTGGGTACATGCCAGTTTGTCCTATTTCAACACATTCCTACCTTTCGTGTTTTATCCTGTCAATATACACGACTGCCATCGGTACATCTCAGGTAGCTTAGTGGTATGTTATTGTGAAGATTGTGTACATGGTTGCGTGTTCTAATCCTGGCAGTGATATTTTACCTCTCAGACCAGGCACTGGTAGTGCAAGGGTGATTAACACATTTCAGCGGTTGTGTGTTCCACATGTTTATTATTCTGTGGAGAACTACCTATATATGCAAGCTGTGTTTAAGGGATACTATGTAACATGTAAACATCTGAGAAGATTCCTGTCAAGGATACTCCCGATTATTTGGAACTACATCCCTGATTACATTATACAAAACCCCTCACTAACACTCCAGGGAATCCTTGCAGAGTGGGTGAGGAACAGTGGATACACCCCAGGGATCCCACAATTGGCTCTGCTCCACAGAGGGACAGTTAGTTAATCGATGGGGTGGTGACAGCAGACACCTTTTGCCTATGCTTATGAGTGGCCTCGGTAGTTGGGCATGTACCTACCTATGTATCTATGTACCTCTACATACAGTATAGACACATGCTGATAGCTTAATTTACTGTTCAGGTATTGACTTACCTTGTGCCAGTGGCGCGTGTGTGTACAATAGTTGAGGGCTACCTATGTAGGATGCACACAGTAGACCACCTATACATGACAATTTACAGATGATCGTGTGTGTGTATGCCATCTATGTTTGCTGTGTGTGCAGGTGGAGAAGGGTGTCAGTCCATGAGTGCCTACACTGTCAGTGTGTGTGCTGTACATTCCCTCTTTGCCAAGGCATGGGCATACTGGGCACACCTCCATCTGCCTACTGGGGCTAGCACAGGGTGTTCATGGTCTGAGTCCCTCTGTGCCTGTGGGTCTCTTGGCAATGGTGGTGGGCTGTGAGGGCCTTCACCATTCTGTCCCTGCTGCAGCTGTTTCCGCAGGATCATATTGTGTAGCATGGCACATAGTATGAAGATGTGGGCACATGTGCCTGGAGAGTACTGCAAGGCTCCACCAGATATGTCCAAGCAATGGAACCGTGATTTCAGCATCCCAAACACACGCTCTATGATGATTCTGGTTTCTGTGTGTGCATTCTTGCATGGCTGTGTGTGCATTTCTGATGGGAGTCATCATCCACGGTTCCAGTGCATAACCAGCATCCCCCACCAGGTGGCCATATGGGATGTCCCCCCTGGCAAATACCTGATACAGCTGTGAGGCATACCACATGTGGGAGTCGTGATAGCTTCCAGGGCTACCAGCACACACATCCATGATAGTGCCCTGGGCATTGCACATGACCTGGCAGTTGATGGAGGGGTATCCCTTGCAGTTTATGTAGCGCCTACCCTGCTCACCAGGTGGTGACTTGATGTGTATGTGTGTGCAGTCTGTTGCACCCAGTACCTCCGCGTAGTCTGCCAAATGGTGGAAGAGACGCATATTGCTAGCCAACTCCTCCTGTGTTTGGGGGAAGTATATGTGCTCATTGGCATGTGGTAACATGGCATCCAGGAACTGGTGGAGTACCCTGGATGCTGATGCCTGTGAGATCACCATGATATACCTAGCTGGCCTTTGGAAGGTACCTGTGGCTAGTATTCTCAAGCTTACACATACCTTCGTGTCCACTGGGATGGGTTCCCCTCTGTTACTTCTGGCTCTGAGGCATGGCCGGCACAGCTCAACCAGTTGCTGTATGATGTCCCTGTCCACCCTGTGATGCTCTACTATCTCCAGATCGTGTAGCCCATGGTAGGTTACCCTGGGTCTGAACACTCTTCTTCTCCTCCGGTGCCTGAGATGGTTGTCAGCATCATCCTCCACACCACCATCAGTCTCCAACACATGCTGGTGAATCAAAGCTATGGCAGCCCCTAACATGTACATATTAAAAGTTCTCCATCTGTATACACCAATGGTGCAGAGTGTCTGGGAATACACAAGTGTGTGTGTGGGGCTTTCACATCTTATACTATTGTGCAATGGATGATGCTGGTGTAATTGGGTGTGTTTGTGCTATTCCAGCTGCAGGGAATCTTAATTATTGGTTTTACAGCAGGTACTGCTATTGTGGGGCCTTTGGTGTTGACTTACGCTTGGATGCCGTGATTCATCTATTGCCCTTTACTTCAGTTTGCAACCTGATTCCCCTCCCATTGTCAGGCATGCATCCAGCTGCCGGCTTTCTTGTTTTGTACTTTCACAACCCAGGATTGTGTTGGGAAATGTGTTATGTAGCTGATCTACTGCAAGTTTGCTTTGTTCTGCTGTGACAGTTCTCTTTTGTTTGCTGTATGGCACTTCCCCTTTCCTGTTCTGCAGGTAGCTGCTAGCAGCCTTGTTAGCTGTTGTCTGTGGCTCACTGTGAGTTCCTAGGTGTTAATTACTCATTTGTACTCCAATTACCATGCTGCAGCATTTCCTTATTGTCTTCCCGTATCCTTCCTGTTTCAGCTGTGGTGCGCGCCATGCACAGCCATTTACTGGGTTTCGAGCGCATTTTCATCCATGTTCACATGAACATTCGGTTACCTTGTGTGCTCTCAGCTAAGCAAAGCTATGGCTACTTCCACACCCCTATCCTGCGGCTTTGCTTAGCAACAGGCAACCCGGATTAGCAATGAGCCAATGTGCTTACAGCTACGGTGGTGCACCCCTCTCTTGATGTCATGTTTACCTCCAGGCCACTCCTCGGTGTTGTACTGCTACACCATGTGGTACATCCTTACGCTGGTGGGGAGTTTGCGATTCAGTATTACTTTACTCATTTGCATGGCATTGACTACTAATTCCTAGTTACCGCACAGAACACTGTCACAGACCCTTAGCAACCCTTGCGCCATGGTTGTGGTGTAGCATGCATGCCATTGACTATTATGGGGATATCATGAACTGTGTTACATTGCAGTTTTATGACATCTAAATATATTTTCCTTGTGATCCCGTTTGCACACAGATGCACTGTGGTTTTACTTTGCTTTAGTGTGGCCATGACATTGAATATTATTTTTTATATGTTGTGCATGTTTTTTTATGCCATTGGTTATATATTTAGCCATTGGCATATATTAACATTATAATACGTAAATTTGGTCCACTTTCATGGCTCCAATTTTATGTTTGACAAAATGTAAACTGTTTTTTTTTTTTGGTTTACATTTCTTCATGCTTACACTACACCTGCACCACTTCATGAATCACAATATACCTTCATTTGCAGGCTACACTGCTTCCCATGGGGTAATTAGCATACATGCACCCGGTGCTGTGCAGCTCTGGCGTACATTGGTAGTGCACGTGGAAACAGCTCATACCTGAATTGCTCGGCGGCCATATTTGGAAGTAGATCACTGACGCTACTCCGGCGCCTGGTGCAAGCTTCATGAATCCCGGGGTCTGTGTTTTCAATGTTAGTATCTTATCTTTATAATTTAGTTTTTTTTTTGCAGGCAAATGGCTATTAAATTCAGTGTGTTGGGCTACAGCAGTTTGTTTAGTACTTAATAAAGAAGATAAAGGCTATGATATGTTAGTGAATTACTTCACATAGTAGAGGGTTTGATTCCCATAGCCTTCTTTGGTCTACTGTATGACTCTGAACAAGTTACTTCATCAGACAGTAATGCTAGGCTGCAACTGAAAAAGGACACTTGCATGCCAAGGGCTGTCCTAAGATGTT
>NC_056743.1:363451268-363456268 GCF_019279795.1 Protopterus annectens | reverse complement strand
GGCCGCTTCACTTTACCAACCTAAAATGAAGTAAACAGCTTAAGGTGTAAAAGGCCTTTTTATATAGAATTACATATCTTACACTACCATTCTTTGGATTAATTCATGGTTATACTTTAAACATTTAAAACCTTTATTTTCTGTTTGGACTTCCTCATTTGAACTTTATATGATTCGCATTTGTAGATATTTATTTGCAACTTGTTTCTTGAAAACCATAACCTATGGACAATGTCTACTCAAAGGGCAATAATTGGATGTTTTTTCCAATCAGTTATGGCCTTTTCCTAACTGACATATCATTATAAGCCACAAAAGGAAGAGTTTGCCCATCAGGGTTACTAGGAACAAGCCTTGTTCCTATGAGAAGGAACATTTTAGTCCAGAGCCTCAAAACTTAAACTTATTACAGAAGTTTTATTCCTGAAAGTTATGTTCTCTGGCAGTAGATGGGTACAAATCTTTATACATGTGATGTTATGAGGTAGTGCTGTCTGTGCCAAGGAGAGTAGGGCAGTACATGTGTATATGTGCCAGCATAGCTAGCTGGAGTTTTGTAAAGAATTTTATGTTATTTGACTATCACAATGATTTGTGCAGAAGTTTGAGTTAAAATATATTTGTAAAGTTACTTGTGTTAAAATGCATTAACAGTAGTTCTTGCTTGACAGAAGGAATGCATGCATGTATATTAGGTTGTATTGTTGTAACTGATCAAATGTGTGTGTTTTATCAGGGAACCCTGGAAGGTTGGAAAGTTTGAAATGGTGTTATAGCTAGCTGCCACAGATCTTAGCAAAGCTCTGGTTGTGTATTGTACCAGAGTCAGGTAACCAGATGTGATGTATTTTCTGAACTCTTGCAGCAGCACTTTGGAACCTGACAGGAAAGATTTCTGTTAGCAAATATATCTCACATATCCACACAGACAGAGATATACATCATCTGGCCTTTGCTGTGGTAAGACACTCAGCACACAACAGCTTGTCTTGCTTTAGTAAGTAGTCAGGAAACAGGGACATTTAGTGAGAACAGATGAGTATTGCTTTCTGCATCTGTGAGAAACTATCCAATTATGTTATTTTTTTATATCTCTGTGGTTCAAACTCTGTTGTTTATTGTATTCAGTATTCTTCTGTTTTCTGTTCTGTTATTTATCATTAAATATTTTAATACCTTTCGTTGTGGCTGGTCCTTCAGAGAATACTTTTAAGATCTTGAGAGTACTTATGCTTGTTTTAGTGACACTGTGGCTATTCCTGAAAGCCTTGCTGCTTTGGTAACACTCTGCCATTTGTATTAGCATTAATTTTACACAGTGTAATTAGGTAACCTTTTTAAGAGCCTAAGGGTAGCTGACTGGTGGCAGTGTGATTACCTCAGAGTCTGGGGAGAAAGGGGCACAACTAGTAAATCTATGCCAGCTTTTCCCGTGTGTGTGTGTGTGTGTGTGTGTGTGTGTGTGTGTGTGTGTGTGTGTGTGTGTGTGTGTGAAACTCAAATAATAAAGTTTGTGTTTGTGTCAGCTACTGGGAGCATGGGCACATGGCTCCAAAATGGTCACTGTGGAGTTTTATGTGGACCTGGAGAGAGAAAGAGAGTCCAGCCCCAGCTCTGAAGCGTGCGGCCTTTGTGCTATTAAAGGAAGTTGTGCTTGGTGCAGGCAACTGCACCTGAAAATTCTGTGTGAATCCATCTTTGCTCTTCATGACTATCCCTTACCAGAGTCAATGTATGGTGAGGATTAAGTCTCCTTGATTGCTGGCTTGGAATAAGGGCCCGTCACAATAACATATTATTTTTTATGAAAAGGATGGTATTTTGGCAAATGTATGTTCATCATAATATATTGCTGTAACTGAAATTAATCAAAACTGTTAAGCATGACTCTTTAAAGTCAGAGGGACCAACACCTCAATCATTGTGCTAATTTTTCAGGTATTGCATTGGATTGCGATTGTAGCCATTCTGCTTGTCACATGCTTTTACTTTTGTGCAAAGGAACTTTGGGATATAGAATACAGTACACAGATTTCTTACTGTCATACCTCTCAATAGTCAAGATTTTGCAGGCTCACTCATAATTTGTTCTCAAACATTTTCGTCGTTGCTCCTAAAACTGGAATTATTTTGAGACATTCCCAGTTAATACTATCAGCATTTTAAGCATGTTCATAATTTTGGGCCTTTTCCTTACTTATTTTTTGCTTGGTTGCTTACTCTGGAGGTACAGTTTGAGAAGCATGGTGGCTAGTCATTGTCATACAGCCCCCACTGTCTGTCATAAAGGAGCATTTATTGCCAAGAGTTCATCACCATTTGATTACAATTGAGCCACTATTTGCTTACAAATTACTGTACTACTCGTGACTACCCTTACAGATTTACAGTTCTCAATTGTCAGATCCCACATAAAATTCAAATATCACTAGACAGAATAGTGGAAATTTGAAGGACAAAACATAGATTCAGTATTTCAGGTTCCTGTGTTGCTTTTGGCAAATTTTGGATTAAACTCATGTATAGCCTTAACACTCTCTACAAAATAATTGATCCTGCAGTTGTGGCATTATCTAAATTATGTAACATTTCATAACATTTCTGACCATCCATAATCTATATTTCTATTGTTATTACTGTGGTTCACCACACTCCAGTAAAGGTTGTCATTTCTGTGATGTCTGTGCATTTGTTTATTTGTTAATCAGAGTAGAACACCGCTCACCATCATAACCTTGCTATGGTTGTAGAATTTATACATATTGTATGTATGAAGGCTGTAAGTTATGGAATACATCTTCATATGCTTATCTTTGTCAACTATAATATTTCATATAAATCATTCTGTGTCATTTGAGTTATCTTTCCATCATTTCAACATTTGTATGGCTTATACACTTCTAATTTACTGTTTGCTTTGTAAGTTATATTGTATTATCACATATGTGTTTTCTCTGCAATTTTTCTTCATGGGACTCCAGTGAAAATGGAACATCCAATTAGGTAATCCTGATTAATAAACATAGATAAATAAATAAACAAGCAGACAAATAGAAAATAATTTTTTCACATTTAATTTATGAGGACACCCATATTCATATCACAAAGTTCTTTTAAAATATTCCCTTTGATTAAGTCACTGGCAGAATATGTGACATTATAGTTTCCTGATGGAAGAGGGAGGCAATAACCCTGGCTGATGTTAACCTTAAGAGCCTAAACATTTTCCCCCTCTCCATCCCAAGGTTTCCCTTTACTCTTTTTTCATCCTTCCTATAAGCTTTCGAAAGGCTCTCTGGATTTCAATGCCACCACCAATTCCGTTAGTCTATTCAATGGACTGGCAACCCTTGCCTTAACACAGTTTCTTTCCAAAGAATCCATACAGGACAATGTTTATTCAGGGCATAAAGATATTGTCCTATACAGATCACCTTAAAGCCCTATCTGTACACTCTGTTTTCTACAGGTTACTGAGAGGTGATATGCGCCTGGCATACAAAGCATCCTTGAATCCAGCTTTGATGGACTTTTTCCACATCTGCAAAATGAACAGCATCAGAACCACTAGATCCAAGGATTTAATTTTGCTTGTGACATAAATAAGACATTTTGGTGAGACAGACATGGGTCTCAGAGGATCTTTGTGCTCTGGAACAGACTCTCATCCATGTGAATCAGAGTCAGTCCTTAACCCTATTTAAGCATAACCATGATCAAAGTACAGGAAATTGTAAATTCACCCCAAGTCTGGTCCTCATGTCTCTAATAGACAGGTTGACAGTAATGGCCAAAATAACACCCTTCCACACACATAACTTTTAAAAATGTTCCCAATAAATGCCCATTATACTTAGGGACATAATTGGGTTGGATTGCCTGGCTAGGCTTATAAAGTCCCTCTTGGTTGTTAACCTAGTATATACCTATGAACCAGAGATTATGGATGTACCTTATCTATAGAATGTGCTATCAGTGCCTCCTGCTCCTCCTGTCTTTTATATTGATGATAACATCTTCACATTTGCTTTACAAGCTCTTCTAGGCTCATACAATTTATCATCTCTCTGTGAGACAGCTTTATCCTCTGTGGTGTGGTTATCATTTTACCTTATTCCATATGCCTTTCTAGTAGCTTTCCTCAGGAGTCCTTCAGGCAACTGAATTTTCTATCCTTTAATGATGCACAAGGTGTTGTTTTATATGAGCCTTGAAGAATGTGCTTCTTTGATTTTCAAATCTGTTCCCTTGATAATGCATCTTAATTGTGAAATTGCTGTTTGCGCTGCCATTTCACTCAATGTCAGATGTGATGAGCACTCTCTGATCCTTTTCATGCTTTGTCTTGGACAGCACAGTGGTGCAGCAGTTTGCATTGTCACCTGGAAGAGCTCCGGTTTGATTCTTGGGTGTGGGTTTCCTCCGGGTGCTCCAGTTTTCTTCCACATTACAAAGACATGCATCTGGAGTGCCCCAGGCCTCGACTGAAAATTGGCTCATAGCTACTCAGACTTTACTGGTAAACAAATGTTACATAAATAAATAAAATGCTTTGCTGAAATCATCCCCCCCACACACACCCACACACTTATAGTTCACATCAGGGTTGTTTTCACCCTACTGGGTACTTTGTATATGTCTGCTCTAACCCTCATCTGTCACTTGGATGGCTCAGCTGACCACATTGTCCACCGTTACAAGTTCTTCTCTGCATTGTTCAGTGCTGCACCTAAGATTATGCTGTCAGTGAGGAGGGTGATGCATCTGAAACAAACTGGAAACAAACTTGTCCAGCACCAACACATGGAGGATGCCAGTGCATGCTGTCTTTGTTCCTGACACTACCCTTCTCATTGCACATCTAACTACCTAAACTGGAAACACACTTGTCCAGCACCAACACATGGAGGATGCCAGTACATGCTGTCTTTGTTCCTGACACTACCCTTCTCATTGCACATCTAACTACCTAAACTGGAAACACACTTTTGGGGGCCAGA